>NC_133391.1:158712405-159015435 GCF_047511655.1 Castor canadensis
AGCTACAGAAAGTTTGCTCTTATATAAAATATGGTGGATAATAATGATTTTTAGTAATGAGAATATATTTAATGCTTCTAGTTCAAGCCCTCAATAATATCATCTTTGGGAAAATTATGTTTTTTAGATGAAAATGAACACTAGCAAAATGAAATCATATGTAGGTATAATAACTAAGGACAATTTCAATGTTACCTTTTAGGTTTGAATTTACCTTCAAGTATTTGTCTTGTGTTGCTTAATTTATAAAATCCCCTATCATTTGTAAATAACTACTCATTCTAAAATCATAGTGTTTCAAAATTAAGTCACATTTCATAAAGGATAACAGTTAACAAAAAAAATACAAGTATAAAATTTGCAGTGGAATTTATCAATGTATGTAGCTCTCACATTTTCAGGTAAAATAAAATGAAGGCCATGCTACCTACATAAAAATATTTATGATACTTGCTAGGCAGCAATAGCCAAGTTATGGAAACAGCCAAGATGCCCCATCACTGACGAATGGATTAAGAAAATGTGGTATTTATACACAATGGAATTTTATGCATCCATGAAGAAGAATGAAATGTTATCATTCACAGGTAAATGGATGGAACTGGAGAACATCATTCTGAGTGAGGTTAGCCTGGCCCAAAAGACCAAAAATCATATGTTCTCCTTCATATGTGGACATTAGATCAAGGGCAAACACATCAAGCAGATTGGACTTTGAGCACATGATAAAAGCTTTGGCACACAAGGGAGGGGTGAGGATAGGTAAGACACCTAAAAAATTAGCTAGCATTTGTTGCCCTCAATGCAGAGATACTAAAGCAGATACTTTAAAGCAACTAAGGCCAATAGGAGAAGGGGACCAGGAACTAGAGAAAAGGTTAGTTCGAGAAGAATTAACTTAGAAGGTAACACACATGTACAGGAAAGCAATGCGAGTCAACTCCCTGTATAGCTATCCTTATCTCAACTAGCAAAACTTTGGTCCTTCCTATTATTGCTTATACTCTCTCTTCAACAAAATTAGAAATAAGGGCAGAATAGTTTCTGCCTGGTAGTGAGGGGTAAGATGGGGTATGGAAGGGAGCGGGGGGAAGGGGGAAGAAATGACCCAAACATTGTATGCACATATGAATAAAAAATGTATATATTTATGATACTTTGCAAAGTCTTTTGATAATCAGTGCTAATGTACCACTTATGCCAGCATAGGTCATGAAATATCTTAGGAACGCATTAAATATTGCAAAATAAGTTTGGCTTCTGTAACTAGAGGCCTCTATATTAATTTTAGTAAATTAATGACATATATATTGTCATTTCATCAGTTTGAAAATAGGCATCACTAAAGCCACTTTTGTAGTTAATATATAAGTACATACTATATAGCATATATAATTTCCATATACTATAATGTTATCACCAAATTTGACTTACTCTCAGACAAAAATTTTTACTTCTAAAAATTGCAGAAGGGAAAGATTTACAAGACAGTGTCTCATTCCATTTTAATGTTGACTGGGCTGGGTTCCCACAATGATCCTTATACCTCTGCCTCCCAAATGACTAGTATTACAGGTTTGAGCTATGAGCCTGGCCAGACTGATTTTTTTAAATCATTTGTAGTGTTTTCAGTGAATTAAAATTATGATTACTTTAGGAATATTTGAAACATTTTCATTTATGTGTAGATAAGGAAATATCTTACAGTAGATACAAACTTGTTTAAATGTTTCTAAAACTTCCAAAAAGCATTTTTCTTTTTTGATTAGTATATATTAATACTAAAAAACAGTTTTATTATGGTATTTCCAAACATGAATGTAATGTACTTTAATCAAAATCATTCCCTCTATACTCTTTCTTATCCCTCATTCCCCAATAGTAAATAATTTTAATGGAATTCATTATCCTATTTTCATACATGCATAAAAATTACTTTAATCATGTTCACCTCCTTCATCATCCTCTCCTTTCACTTTCTCTGTTCCTATGGCTTCCCCCATTTTATTTTATGGAAAACAAAATGTATTTCACAGTTAAGTAGTAGTCACATATAGGTTCTTATATGGTAGTTTTTTTCCTCCTCCAAACAAAAAATAATGGAATTGCCTACACTGATTTCACCTCCTAGCCTTCCTTGAGACTAAAAGACAAGTAATAATTTTTATGTTGCAGTTAACATCATTTTATAACATACCCATGTGTTTATTTGTTTAATTAAATATAATATGAAACATGATTCCTTCTTGGGAATACAGAGTCCTTCAGCTTTGTTGGTGACCACAGTTAAGCTTACTTCTTCTTAAGAAAGGAATTTATTCAAATACACTATTGTTTTATCCACAGTAGCTGCCATGGTCACACTGAAGTGGCCCAGAAACTATTCCAGAAACCACGTGCTAAAACTGACCAAATGTTTAAGCTTACTAGGTCTAATCTCAGTAATTGGCTTTGAACCAATCTCTTTACAAAGACATTGAGAAAACTGAACCAGAGCCTGAAACTTCATGAAAGATGTGATTTTTTGGAATCTCTATCTCAGTCAACTAGAATATGCAATTTCCTGGTTAAATGGCAACTAAACCTAAAATGATTGGGAAAGAAAATGACTTTTTGAGAACCATCTTCCAAGTGTGTACTATACACTAGTTCATGGCAGCCTTGATCACAGGATTGAAACTTGTACCTCACTCTCACATGCTAGTTGTCAACACACATTTCTCCAATGTGTCTGTTTCCAAATAAGAAATGTGTCTGTTTATCAAATATGAGTAGGTCAAAACATCTGTTTGGTGAACAATCTAATCCACTCTTTCTTTCCAATGTCTTTCTCCTGGATTCATAGTGAATTTTAAAGGAAATATAAACATTTTATACCATGCTTTGCACTTGATAACATTTGTCAACTTCTTGCTGCTCTTATGTAAAAGACAATTTTACACTTGCCTATGAGATCTTGAATAACCTGACCCTTAATACATTGTTGTTTCATCCCAGGACATTTATTCTCACCTTTATCTTTCCTTTTGTACTCAGTATTTGTATTTTTTAGCAATAAATGACTGATAAATTCCTAAGGTATAAATGTAATCAATTATAAATTATTATGGGAAATAAGGCCATTGATTGAAATTAAGCAAACATGTCACTTTAACTTACATCTAATATGTAAATTTTATGTAGGCATATCTAAATACATATTGTATGTGAAAAAATATTTGATTTTATATACCATATAGAATATGTAGACACATGTCTACAAATACATAAATACATGAAAAATATTAAGACATTAATATATATCCTACATATAGAAATATCTCTTGCTATTTATAAAAGGAAAATACTTTAATACTCACTGAAAATACTTACCTCATAAAATTAAACAGATTTACACTATTTTACACTGAATATGTTTTCCTTATTTTTATTTCATTTTCAAGTTACAGCCCTGTTAAACTCAATGATGTTGTACTCTTTGCATCTAAATTTATGCCCTAAGAGAGGTTGAATCTTGTAGATTCCTTGAAATTCTTGGCTTCTTCTAAATCACATTCTGTGTTAGGTAGAGAAATGTCTTTGTGACTTAAACTAGGAATAGCTTTTATTTTCCCTTGCTCCTTTCCAAGAATTGAAGAGTAATTGGAATAATAAGCTTATGTTCTGCAGCACTCATTGCTGTGACTTTTCTGAGAAGGCTGACTGTACCGTGGTTACCCACAGTATGTGTGCTTCTGAAGAGTGGCAAGTGTGGGACACTTCAGTCATTAAAAACTCCAGGCAGAATCTATTCCTAGAAACACCTGCTGGTGCTCACAGGCAGTGGTGCATAACAGTAAGAAATGAATAGGAATTATCTTTTAATATAAAACATATATTTCAAATATTCTAGGAGGGGGCATTTTACTTTCTCTCTTTTCTAAATACTTTATCTTTCAAAATCAAATATAGCTTATTAATCACTTTTCAGACATTTTGAAAATCAAGATATTAATATATTGGCCATGTAATTAATTTTGTCAACTCTGACTATAAAAGCAACCCTACTCTAGACAAATTATTGTCATAGGACTGGACATGCATATTTTTAACACTTCCTGGACTAATTTTAAAATATATCTAGGTTTGATAAGCATCAAACTACACTGTTTACTTTAATTTATAGGTTGCAAAGTGAGGTCCAGAAATGCAAAATGGTTTAGCCAAGTTGACCAAGAAAATCAGATTACTTGTTAGTGAGACCCAATTCCACAGCACAGAATTTCTTCTAATTTAGTAGGGAAGCCTTCTTTTAATTAGGTTCATTTTATGTATGATTCCACTCATCCATATCAGCAAATAGTTTGTTTGAAATCAAGCTAGTTTTACTGCTACACAAACCCTTTCTCATTTCAAGTTTAACACACATTCCTTTCATCAAAACCAGTGAATATTATCTCCAAATATTAAGTTCAAAGTTGATAACATTCCCCATAAAACTATGATGGATGACTATTGAATGACATACATATTTCCTTTTTCTGCTAGATACAAAACTAGAAGGGATTCTTAGGTTTACTGATCAATTATAATATGGTTTCACACAGCAACTGATAATTTACAAGCGTACCTGTTGTTTTTATTTTACATATGCTGAAAACTATGGAGACAACAGTGGAAATAGGAAAGAAGTGGAGAAAGGTACAAGGAGGGCAGGGTTACTTTCACATGAGAATTAACAGTCACAACTGAGTTAAAATGAAATGAGTATGTAGAACTCTATGTGGCAAATTAACCTCAGTAAAATTTAAAGGAATTTTGTACTAATAATATTTTTCTTTTTAAATTAACCTGTTCTAGATGGGCAGAGTGGTAAGTGATGATTAGCTAAATAATTTCTAATGTACTTACCAATCCCTAATGTAATTCACATTTCTCTTGATATAGTTATAATACAACAAAATCAGAAAGATAAAAGTAGCTCATGTATTTGGAATATGGAAGTAAAAGAAAATGAAAAGAATTAAATGTAAGCATGCATATTTAACTGTGATGTTTTCAAACTTTCCTCTTTTGAAAGGAAAATGAATTAGAATTTAATGTAATATATTTCATTATATCTTATATAGAAATTTATAGTTTTCATCTACTGTATTAACACATAGTTGTCATAAGAGGGAGTATGAACCTTGAAATTATGGGATTGTGAAGATCTCCACTAGTATTAAATTGCTCACGGGGAAAAAGCATCTATTTGCATCATTGGACAAACAGACCATCTTATTAAAGATGATTATACTAATAACACAGTCAAAATGTAATGTAATTTGAGTCATTATATGTGGAAGACTCAGAATTGTCCAAATATCCTTTTCTTCTTTGCTATTTCTGGGAAGGCTAGGGCTATATTAATGCTCCTCTGTCTGCAACAAGGTCATTTTTAATGAACAGAAGTTAATTAGGCCCAAATGTATTTCTTTTGATGCAAATGGTATTATCACAATTGAATGGATTCAGACTGTCAGGTATGGAGAGAAAAAAAAAAACAAATACAGAAGCATTACTAACAATGTTAGTCTAGTACTTTTAATGAAATAAATTTCATGGGGAGAAAAGAAAAAGAAAAATGAAAGACCTAGAAATTATTCAGGGTAAAGGGCAAGGGAAACATGTAAAATAAGCACAAGAAAACAGGAAGTAGAACTACAGCATAGAATAAAAATTGTAAGAAGGCATTAAATATGAATACTAAACAAAATTGCAAGGCATCACTGACAGAAGTTCTTGCTGTGCTGATAAACACATGCTTAAACAATGTTGAAATAAATGTATTGATAGCCTCAGTTTCTTTATAGTCTATATTATATAGAAAAGCCTTCATCTGATTTAACTGAGCTTCCTCTTATCTTTCCTCTTATCATATTACTCAAAAATGATAATAAGATTACATTTTTTTGTTCTTTCATAAATCTAACAGTTACTTTTCAGCTGAGAAGTCTTCAGACTGACCTTCCATCATAATGGTTTGTTATTGTGGATTAAAGAACCAAGGAAAGTAAATGGATATTTTTATAAAATAATAGATGTGAAAATATGAATTGCTTTATTATCTATGGTTGAGCTATATAAAAATTACTATTTTTGTCAATTAGCCATAGGATTTTCATGGCTCAGCACATATGAAGGAATAATTGTATTTATGAATGAGGAGAATGCACAGAGACATATATAAACCATGAGATTTAACTTAGTAAAAAAAGGGACATTCAGGCACAGGCCGGGAAAAAATAATTTCATAACATGCTTCCTTCCAAGGAAGTACTAGGCACCCTCTCCTACCTCCACCTCTCTTGACTGTAATTTAACACATTCCCAGTCATTTTGTGTGGCCTTGAATCAGTTTGTGGAGTATTACACTCTTCTTTCCCTCACTTGCTGTCTTCTAAGCCATTACAGTAATGTTTCCAGCACCGTATTCCCATGATGTGTTTGCCGTTATGCACAACCACATTTTCACTCTGAAAATTTCCCTCTGAATTCTTTTTCCATTTCCAATTTGTATGTATTTGCTTATTTATTACTTTATTGTTTGAACACAGATATTTCAGGTAGCCAAATAAGCGATATTAAAAAGTCTCTTTTAATTGTAGAGCACTGCAGTTCATGTCTGTCATTCCAGCTACTCAGGATATAGAGATTCGGAGGAGTGTCACTTGAGGCCAGCTGGGGAAGAAATTTAGGAAGATCCTATTACAACAAAAATAGCTGAGTCTGGTAGATCATAACTGTGATCCTAGCTGTGAGGGAAGCATATATAAAAGATGATGGTCTGAGAGACCAGTCAGAGCAAAAATAACAAACCCTATTTGAAAAAATAACCTAAAGCCAAAGTGTTAGGGTTGTAGCTCAAGTGATAGTAAGTTAGCTCAGCATGTACAAGGTTGCTAGTTTAAACCCTAATACAGCAACAAAAAATGTCTACTTTAAAAGCTAAACTTTAAAAATATAATGCATCACATGACTTATTTTAAAACTTTTTTTATAATATATATGTACAGATGAAATTAGAGAATAATAACTAAAATAATCACTTTATTTTTTTAAAATTTGAAGAAGAGGGTGAAGGAAAATGCTACGTTCTTGAATAAGAAAGGAGTCAAATTTATGAGTACATCTTATTAAAAAGTCTCTAGTTGTTTTCTTTTTCAGTATTAATGATTAAAAGATAAAATACAAGAAGCAGGGAAACATTACATAATATTTTTATAAAAAATAAAGTAGTAATCCTTAGATCTTAAAACAATTTTCCTTATTATCCTTAATGTTGAAATGATTGGTCAAGCTCATTAACTTTTGCAAGTGATTTAGTTTTAATACATATCTTCATATTGTGACAGAATTTTAATATTGATATAATCTTCCATTAAACTTTGTTGGTCTGAAATGCATAACAAGTGTGTTAAATTAGTTTTCTCTCAACTCTATCATTGTATTTGAAACCATGCTATAACAAAAATGAAATAAAATAATTGGCATTTCCTTCTGTGAAGATATATAAAATAATTTCAGAGTAGATTTAGAACCATGCTTAACATTTAGAAAGTCAGCATGATATTAGCTTGCATGCTTGTTTCTAAGTTAGAGTTGCTCTCTACGCTGATTTGTGCTGATAACATTGAACATAGCATTTACTCTCTTAGTTATTGGTACCCTCATATTTTAAGGGAGTAGATTTTTTAAACTCAAGACTTTCTTATAGTTCATGAATTTGAACAACTTTCTTACTTGTGTAGTTATGTTAAATTATTCAATGTTATTCAGATCAAGTACATATTTCATCCCTTCATTCATTTATGTTTGTGAAGAAATTCTAAAGATACGATATAAGAAAATTTATTTTATTTGTGATTTTCATTGACCACTCTTGAGAGAATAATATGTTAGTTTGCCTAGAAAAAACTCAATTTTAATATCATATAAGGACATCAAGTAATAAGTGCAAATTTCTCTAGAAATGTATTGTCTATAGGTGTGTGATTATTTGCTGCCTCACAAAATACCAAGATGATATCTGGGACTCCTAAATCAATCCAGTGTAAGAAAATAGTATTGTTTTTTATAGCTAGGTGTTGAATATTACTGAATTCTTAAATGCTTAATGAAGCACTTTTGTAGTTTGTGTAGTAATTTATTTCCTATTCAGAAGAAATGGAGTATAGTGACAATGCATGCATAGGACAGATTTTATAACCTTTGTTAGCACATGTGAATTTCTGCATATAACTTTTTCATCAGTAGTCTTTATGTCTAAGGACCTGTACATGGCACTTTCACACATTCTAGCCTTACATGATAATGAAAGACACAGGTAATATAATTGTATTACAAAAAAGAATAGCATTAGAGAGACTAACTTGGGTTTCCTTAGGGCAGCTGATGGTTAAATGTAAGGAAGAGGGAGAACTCATTGGGCAAAAAGTGACAAACACAGACTTTGGGAAGTTTCCCAAACTTGATCTTTAAAGATGGACTTGCCTGAGTAGAAGATAATATTCAGAGTCCATGTAAAACACAGGACATCACTACACACTGAATTTTGTGTTTTCTATAATCTATATGCTGAAACCTAAGCTTTGGTGTGGTGGTATTTTGATGTCGGACCATTGAAAAATAATTATACCATCAAGCTATAGACCTCATGAATGGGGTAAGTGTCCAGATAAAAGAGTTTGAAAGGAACATACTTCTCTCTTCTACCATGTGAGGACACTGTGGAAAGATGGCATCTATAAGTAAAAAAGCCAGCCCTTGCCAGAACCTGTATCTGCTGCAGCTTTGATTTGGACTTCCCAGTCTCTAGATATGTGGGAAATAAATTCATGGTGTGTATAAGCCACTCAATTTGTTATGTTTATTATACCAGTCTTGCAGGACTAAGATAGACATGCTAAGAAGGACAAACACTGAGAGGCAGCAAGAGCTAGTGTGTGACAGTGTACTGAAATTAACAGTACAAACTTGAATCATTTAGCTTGGATTAGAATCTTCACTTTGATGGAAAAAGTATGTTTTTGAGCAAGTTTTTTTTAATCTAGATAGTGGTGAAAATACCTTGTAAAGTTATCATAACAAATAAAATAAATATAATTGGAAAAAAGCCTAGTAAGAGCAATGAAATAGTGCTTGTCATATAGAGATTACTATGAATTATTATAACTCTTTTCCTGGAGGAGCCTGGAAAAGGTATACCTATGAAAATGTTCAAATTCTAGACTACGGGGCTTAATTTAATCGAAATTATTTGGAAAATGAAGTACATTTTATATAATTAGGAATTTTAGTTTGTGGTACAGTATACTAACCTTTAGGATGAATTATAGTAGGGAGACAAAGGAAATAAAAATCAAGAACTAGTTGAACATAAACCAACCTAAGTAGGCAACTGGGTAGGTAAATCATGATGACAAAGTCAGGGTTGATTCTATAGTTTAGAACTATAATGATTGAAAGAAAGATCCTTAACAGAAATAAAGGAATTATAATGAGGAACTATTTTTGGCAGTACCAACTGAATTTAGTTCAAATTATTTGTTTTAAATGGTGTCTACATGTCAGTATATTTGCAATTTAATTTAGAGATGTGCTTTTATTGAACACATCTTACTTACTTTCATTATATTTGTCAAAGTGTCATAATCAACATGGGATACAATCCATACAAAATTTTAAAAAAACAAGAAAACCTCGCTTCTTAGTGTTTAAAGTTTATAGATGAGGCCTAACAAGAATATTTACTAGCAGAGCCAGTGTTTAAAAACAGAATACTTGTAAAACTGTATAAGAACAATATCAAATCATTAGAAACCCTAAACCTCTGAAGTTAAGTTCTTTTTTTAATATTTCATTTTTTTAAATGTTTTGCTGGGTAGGGGTACATTGTGTTATTTACAGAAGTTCTTACAATGTATCAAATATGTCATATTGGATTCACCCCCTCTGCTGCTCTCCTTTATCTCGTGCTTCCCCTATTCCTGGAATAGTTTCAACAGGTATCATTTTTGTATTTACATACATGTGTACAAATATTTGTACCATATTCACCCTTCTGACTCCTTTCCCACCCCTTCTGTTCTCCAATGAATTAACTTCTTCAAGTGCACCCTTTTAGTTTTACAAATTAAGTCTTTATTAAAGAGAAAATCTGAGGGGGAGATTTCTAAACTTTGTGTTACTTAAATAAAATATATTTACTAAAACTTTCATTTTCTCTATATTGAAGATACTTTAAAGTAAATATAGAGGAAAACTTTAAGTTACGAATAACTCTGTTAAGTGGGATAAAGAATAAAAGTTTCCACACTTCTAAAATCTACTTCTGTGTGTGCAGATGAAGGAAATGCCAATTAAAGGACTAATGGAAATTCTGAGCCAATATTTCTTTGCTTAACTGTGTTAACAGATATATTTTAGAAGTTATAAGGGAATTTTTACTCCTCAATAATATTAAGAACCTCTCCATCTTCTAAAGATGGAGCACTCTCATACAATCCAATAAACATCCATTGAGTTAATCTTCAAATGACAGTCTTGGGTGTGAGTGAGTTTGGAGGAACATTATAACTTCAACTCTATTGCCCAACACCAAAAGATATCAGGACAAGTGGACACAAAGGCTATATTTAGATATCTGTTTGAAATTCTGAAGACTGCTAATTAGGCCATGGAATATTAAGCTCATCAAGCTTCACTTCTACTTGGATTCTTACTTATGCCTCTTTGGAATCTGATCTAATCACAGATTTAATTTCCCTAGGCACTCTACAAGTCAATTCTTAAAGTATAAAAACTCATAAACCCAAGGTCTAAATTTTCATTGAATCCATTCATCTGTACTTTCCTTCTCAAATGTTTCTCTTCTTTCCTCTGACATCTTTGTTATTTGGTTAATCTCCTTCTCTGGCCCACTTTGGGAGTACCCTGGGATTCTAAAAAGAGGGAGTATATGCATAATGAGTTAAAATTCTCCCAGGATCCCCTCTTAAAAGAATTCACAGGTATATCAAGGAAGGAAAATTACTACAGTCAGTATTTGTAGGTCATTTTGTTTCCCTCAGGTGTTCATATGAATTTACAGAAAAAACTTAACACTTCATGTGTCTCTTGGAGAAGACCCTGGAAAAGGGTGGTGATCAGTTACTAGGCAGGTAACTAGGGAAGAACATTTCAAGGAAGGGTAGAAAATACAAAGAGCCTGAGGGTGATGATAACACCATGCTGAATAAGCAGTGAAGAGTCCATTATTCTTGTAGTGTATTCAAATAATTTGTCTATACTAAACTAAATATAGAGATGTGGGAAAGTGAAAGTTACTGTGAAGGAGTAGAGGCAGAATCAGAAATTAAACATAAGCACAGCACAGTCTAAGAAAGGCATTTTTCTGAAGAAAAATTTTAGAGCTCAAACCTCAGAAGTTCATAGATCAGCAGACATTAGTGGCTTTACTTGTACTTAAATAATATGCAAATTCTTATCTAACATTATCCAAGTTTCATAAGGTAATAGAACAGTGTGGTCAGAGACAGGTAAGAGTTTAGTCAAACTGAGGAAACAATCAATGAAGATTCAAGGATACTATTTATATTCACCCACCTGGAAAACACTGGTCATTAACACTAACCCAACCAACTGACTTATAAGTCAATAAAACTGTTTCACACTGGCATAGTCACTCATACTTAATTCCTAGGTCTCAGGTGTTAAGTGTCCAGCCAGGGCTTAGTAGAGCTTTTCAAGTAAATATAAGATCTCTCCAGTGATAAGCATGTCTGCCCCTGTTTGTTCTGGTATCTAGCTTGTTCTGCCTTCTGTGCTGGTTATAAATAAGAGGTCTTTGTTGTATGGTGAGAGTTCATTGCTTTAGGTAAAAGATTTAAAAGAAATAGGAAATAAAATTATTTATCTTTCAGAGTTCAACATGTTTGTTTTAAATTCAGACTTAGGAAAACATTTTTTTCTGTTGTTTGACTGAGTTTTATCATCCAAATCTAAAGAAATAAGGCTGAAGAGTCTCTAGTGGTTTTACCAAGGCATTTATCCAAGTCTGTAAACTCTGTCTGAAGTTTTTGGATACCAGACTGTCTTCAGGTATTTCTCCACATTAGCAAAGTGAAATGCATCCAATTTGGAGTTGATGAATGGGCATTAAGAATAATTGGTGGTATGAGATCAAAATGTTAAAGCAGTCTCATTAGAAACAAATTGTGCATAAGTGAAAAAAGAGAGTTATACTGTTTATGAAAAAAATAAAATATACCCTCTCTATTCCCTTACTCTATGACTTACTCTTAATACTTCACTTCTAAAACCAAATGTATGGGGTTTTCTTCATCCATGAATTTTCAGACACCAGCTTAGTGTTGTTTTCCAGTTCAATTCTGACACTAAGTAGGAGTACTTCAGATTTCTTCAGTCCTGCAAGTTGACACTCCAGGCATCAATTGCAAGTAGTATATATGTTCCTATGAGAGAGTTCTGTAGTGTGAGGATACAAAGGCTTGCGTATTGTGATAGCTGGCATTATTCAGCACACCTTAAAAGTAGTTAAGCAATATGTTAATTATATGTTTATAGAATAAATATGTGCATTATTATCATTGAGAACAAGACATACCCACATGTACACACTTCTTACTTTAAAACCTCATGTTGTATGTTTAACTCAAACTGTTACATTTAGAAACTTCGTTAAAATGGCTACTGCTCACTAATCCTTCTAAAGATTTACCTATTTAATCTTATGTACTTATTAATTGAAATTAATCTTAGAAATAAATGTATTAATGATTTCCTCTCATAGGTAATTTAGTGGCTGGTATAGTAGTTTTATTAAAGTACATATAGTTTTATCAAGAAATGTTTTTACTTGAAGGATAGATAGCAGAAACTTCAGAACAAAACACATACTTAAAGTTAAATTTAAAAATGACCCATTTCTTAATTCATGTTTTATGAAACAGTTTATAGAGTATAGCATAAAAAATTAAATTAAATATATATATATGTTTTATTAGAGATTAAAAGTGAAGTTAGCAGCAAAGTTATTGAAAAGCTACTACGTATGGTATATTTACACAGCAATCTTTTTTTTCCCTAGAAAACAAATAAGAAAAGTAAAGATCAAGAATCAAGAGATTTTTATAAGGACATTTAATTTGCAAGTAGCTAAAATGGGATGCAGACAGAGTTTGCTCAGATGCCAAGTTCTTGATGCCTTAATGCTTTTGACTTGTCATATAAGAACATGGATAAAATGCACCATTGGAATATCACACATAGCAAAATTCTTTCATGACAGGAATCCAAAGTAAGCGTATACATTTGTTGCTGTTCTCCCAACATTCCATTACATCTGTTTTTAACTGGGAGCACATTTATTAAACTCTTCTAAGGCTATTTATAAAACTTTACAGAAGTTTTTGGCTGGGTGTGGTGGAACACACCTGAAATCCCATTCACTCAAGAGATGAGATTTTCTGTTCAAGACCAGCATAGGAAAAAGCTAGTGAGATACCCTCTGAAGCAAAAAGCTGAGTGTGGTTTACTGCATCTGTAATCCCAACAGTACATGGATAGCATGGGTAGCAGAAGTAGGATGATCACACTTTGAGACCAAGTCCCTGCAGAAAAAAAAGAAAGAAAGAAAAGGCTGGGGGCATGGCACACCACTTGCAAACCCAGCACAAGAGCCCGAGTTGAAACCCCAGTACCACTAAAAATATGAAATAAGTTTTGCTATATGTACTCATACAGTCTATCAACAAAATATCAAATAATTAATCCAAATAAGCAAATCATTGTGGATTTCTTATTATATTCCATTAAGAATGAAGCAGCTATGCAAATGCAGTTTCTGCATTCAATATCTCATGGGCCAAAGTGAAGACTGATAATCTTCAAATTATTATGACAACTATTATATTAAGTACTGTGTATGTAGATAGGAATAGATATAAAATATGCAAGTATATGTGTTTTGTGCTCAAATATACATAGTTATTCCTATTGGATAATCAAATCATGTATACCTTAGTTTATTTCCTAATAGAGTGGACCCTCCATACACATGGTTTCAGCATACATGGATTCAACCAAAAACAAGTTTATAATATTTGGAAAAATGTGTCCATCCTAAGCAATTACAGACTCATTCTTTGTTGTCATTACTCCTAACTAATATAGTGAAATGAATACTTACAAAGCATTTACTTCGTGTTAGTTATTGTGAGCAATCTGGAGATGATTTCAAGGTCATATAGGTTCTACGCAAATACCCTGCCATTTACAATGAGGGATTGGCCATTTAAAGAATTTGGTGTCTTTGGGAGATCTAGATCCAATCCCTCACAGATACAGAGGAAGATCATTTATAATCACACCTGGCATAATGCAGTTTAATGGTAAATGCTTGGCAATTTCACATTTAAACTCTTTCTACTTGGATTTGTTACATAACAAACACCGCTTGTTCATTTTTTGGTTTCTGATTGACATATGCCATGCCATTTTCATGAAGAAATAGTTTGGCTTTAAAATGATGTTGAATCACTGTTACATTCCATATTTAAGCAATATTTGCTTCAGTATTGCTAAAAAACCTTTTATAAGTCACACTTTAAAACTGAATTATTCAGTATTTTGAAATTTTCCTACTCATTGAAAACAAATGCAATAACTGAGAAACATTTGCATCACCTCAGGGTGCTGTCAACTTTAATGCCACTCTAGTTAGCAATTCTTATGTATTAAGTCTTTACTACTGATTTGTGCAAATTTGTTAGGTCAGTGTCTTGGCATTGCCCTGGCGGTAGATAACATTAATCTGACATAAGTACAATGTTCTGACTTTATAGAAACAATAGAATTGGTTTGCCTTCACACCAATAGTTTTTCCAGTGGCAGGTTTTGCAACACGACTTTCTTACCAGCTTCTCAGTTTCATGTACAGGTTTGTAGGAAAATAAGACAAATAGATTTGTAAATCAAGTCTGTGGCTATGTAGCATCTTCGCTGCTTCACAGTGATCTTTCACGGAGATTAAATTTGTATTTGGGTACCATGGCAACGTCTCCTATGGAATGTGTTAGCATCATATTTTTATTCACTTATTCACATGTGCATACATTGTTTGGGTCATTTCTCTTCTGTCCCCCATCCCCATCCTCTCTCTCCCAAACCCCCTCGCTTCCAGGCAGAACATGTTCTGCCCTTATCTCTAATTTTGTTGAAGAGAAGACATAAGCATAATAAGAAAGACAAAGCATTTTTGCTAGCTGAGTTAAGGGTACCTATAGAGAGAGATTCCTAACATTGCTTCCATGTACAAATGTGTTACAACCCAAGTTGATTCATCTCTACCTGATCTTTACACTGGTTCCTGATCCCCTTCTCATGTTGATTTCTGTCACTTTAAGGTTTCTGTATTAGTTCCTCTGGAGTAGGGACATCAAACACTTTCATGTTTTGGGTTTTCTACCTATCCCCATACCTCTCTTATGTGCTCTCCCCTTGTCATGTGACCCAAGTCCAAACATATTGCTGTATTTGCTCTAGCTCTGACATATGAGGGAACACATACAATTTTCGGTTTTCTGAGCCTGGCTTACCTTGCTCAGAATGATGTTCTCCAGTTCCATCCATTTACTTGTGAATGATAAGATTTCATTCTTCCTCATGGCTGAGTAAAATTCTGTTGTGTATAAATACCATTTCTAAAGAATCAGTCTTCCAGGTTATCCTGTTTCTCTTGTTCCTTGGATATCCTAAGGATTTTTTCATTGACCCCTTCTCCACTTTCAAATGTTCTTAAGCAAATGTTTATGTAAACATGTTTTTTTTATCAGGAATTATTGGAAGAGAATAAAAACTGAAAGTAGAAAAATAGTTAAGAGATAATTGTGGTAATCCAGATAAGACATAACAGAAAAATGTAAACAAACAAATAAATAATAACAAACCCACCCTGTATTAGCTTAGTCTATTTATACAGCTATAGCAAAATATTGGAGACAAGGTAATTTATTAAAAAATAAGAAATTTATTCCTTGAAGTCTGGAGTCTGGGAAGTCCATAATCAAGATAGTCAGTCTCTACTGATGGCAGTTCACTGCTTCTAAGATGACATCTTGTGTGCTCATAGACAGAAAGGCTGGATATACGCAAGTTAAATATGAACACAAATATTGATAAAAGCAATCACTGTTCTCAATGCACTTACATTCCAGAAGTAACTGATACACAACTTAAGAAAAAAATTACTTATGTTATATCTAAGAAGAAAATAAAATAAAGGAGGAGGGGGCTTGCAATGTTAAAATGTGGAAACCAGACTACTGACATTGTAAAGATAACAGAATAAATATGCTTTGTGGTTGTAAAGGAAAAGTATTCCAAGCAGAGTGATATGAAAAGCTCAGAGATAGAAATGAAGCTCAAAATATGGAAAGAAAGTTAACAACAATGGCTAACACAAGGTAGAAGAGGAGTTGACAGTTCCTAGCACATATTATTGAGAGTGGAATAGTCTATTATTTTGGGTTAAGTAGTCTATGATTAAAATGATTTTAGATTAAATCTGAGCAAGTGAGAAGGTTGAGCCAGCTGAAAGGTAAAGACCATGTTTTTTTTGTATATGGGACCCAATACAAATACAAGAAATATTACGAAAAGCAGGTTGCACTAAGGGGAGGTCACTAACAGGAAAGGAAGGGTAAAGGAGGGAGGTTAAGAAGGAAAATATGGTTGATGTGCTTTCTTTTCAAGAATGAATATAGAATTTTTAAACATGTTTAAATCACTATAAGAAGGGGACTACATATATATATATATGTAGTATATATATATATATATATATATATATATACATGGAAATGTAACAATGAAACACCCTGTAGAGCTAACTTAAACAAACAAAAATGCCTTTATTTTCAAACCAGAGAACAGAAAGGTAAAGTAAGTCCTGTCTGGGGTTTGGCACTAGTAGGAGAGGGGAGAAAACAAGGAAGGTGTGTAGGAGGGTGTGCATAGTATAAATATTATGAATTCATGCCTGAAAATACAAAAATGAGACATGTTGAAACTGTTCTAGGAATTAGGACAGGGGTATAAATAAGAGTGATGGCAGAGATAAAACACCTATGATACATTTTAAGAATATTTGTAAATGTCACAATATACACCCAGTATGACAATAATATAATAAAAAAGGAAAACAAAGAACAAAGATGAAACACAGGAGAGGATGAAAATAGAGTTTAAAGAAAAAAATGAAGAAATAAGAGAAGGAAAAAAACATGGGACTAATAAAAGTGCAGGCAACATTTGTCTTCTGTACAGGAGTTCTGAGATTTTGGATATCTCTAAGCTTTCATCTTCCTTTATAAAATGAAGATGATATTAAAAAAAAAGATTGTAACCATTCCAGGAATGGGGAGAAAATAAAGGACAGTGGTGAAGGGGTGAATTCAAGTATGATACATTTGATACATTGTAAGAACATTTGTAAATGCTGTAATATACCCTCACCCAGCACAAAAATAAAAGAACCAAAATAAATAAATATCATAAAATAGGTTGAGCCGAAGGGTACTAATGTGATCAATTACAAGTTAAAAATTACTTAGAAAAAGAGTAAGTAATGGGGAGGGGTAATCTGGCTAAAACAAGATATACCCAAGCCCACAACGTAAGGCAAAACCCCTTGAACCCTCACTATACACTTAAAAGAAAATGAAAGGCAAGAGGGTCAAACAGGTCTTTTCCGAGGATAGGTACCAGTGTTGGATACAGAGTGAACGTAAGAAAAGGATGAATGAGGGTGAATGTGTAGGATGTGTTTTGTATTCTTACATGAAAATAGAATAATGAAACCTGTTGAAATTGTTCTAAGAAGGTGGTAAGGGAATGAGGGGGAACAATGGAAGGAGTAAATCTGACTAAGACATATCATAAGTACATACGTAAATATCACAATGTATCTCCTTTATAGCTATTACATGCTAATAAAAATTGAAGATCAAAAAAATAAAATATTGACAATTTTTTGAAAGAGTTGGAGGGTCATCCAAAAAGCCTTTGGACCAATAGAAATTTACTGATTATTTCAATAACAATGTAATGAAAAGAGAATCCATGTTTAACTTCTTTATGCACACAAAAAATATACAAACAAGTGTCTGCAGAAGCACACGATCTATATTCCTTTTTGAAATGTAGAAAAATAACAAGGCAAAAAGTAAGACATAATTTTTTTGGCAAATATTGCTTTAAAAGTAATAGAAAATAATTGCTTTTAGTTTGAAGAGAAAAACATTAGAACAAATTACTCAATGCATAAGGCTTGCTATAGAACAAATGAGAGAACAGATATGTCTAGAAGAATCAGCCAATGATATTTTGTTAATTGTCCTTCAATCTGGAGCTAAATGGAAAACTACTTTTCTCATGAAGCACTAAATGAAAGATATATATCATCTCAGTGGTAAAGTAATTCTTCAATAAAAACATGTTGAGGGAAAATTGTGCATGTATAACCATTGATAGAGTGCCAACATGATATGAATTTTTAAAAAGAAATATATATAGAATAAATATTATAGAAAATAAGATCATATTATTTTCTTCTTTCATTGAAATAGATATAAATTTTTAATTTAACAAGTCATGCCTTGAATATAATCATATAAGCAAACATTATATCCTGATTTAACAAAGAATTTATTTTTTGTCAGCTGAAAGGCCTTGCATATTAGCAATTATTTTTAAAAATTAATGTAGATCTCTCCTCATGTCCTGAGGGTCCATAATTTTAATTGCATAGAAAAATGTGAGTGTGATATTATATACCTAAGCATACTGTGTGGAACACCCTACGTCTCTCATTTTCAGAGATCTATCTGATAACTGTAATTTTTTGTGGCAAAGAATTGAAAATATTTTGAGGCATGCATTAATGCTATCATATGATTCCTTTGAATGATTTTAAAGGCACATCAAATTACTTAAAACATGGAGCTGAAGTTCTGTTGCTGATATTAAGACATATTAATTCTGCCAAGTGCCAGTGGCTCACACCTATAATCCTAGCTACTTGGGATACTGAGGATTGTCCATGGATGCTAGCCAATAGAGGGAGTTCAGCAAACTATCTCAATCAAAAGCTGATCTCAGATGTGCGTGCCTGTCATTTCAAGCTACAGAGAAGGCTAAGATCAGGAGCATCACAGTTCTAGGCCAGCCCAGACAAAAAAGTTTTCCAGACCTCATCTCAGTGGAAAATCCTGTTCATGGTGGTGCACCTATCATAAATAGGTAAATCACAGTCTAGACCAGCCTAGGCAAAAAGTGACACCCTATCACCAATACAGCCAGACAAAGTGGGCGAGATTTGTGATTCAAATGGTAGAGCACCTGCTTTTGTTAACCTGCTAAGATTAATAGGCTTATACAAATAAACAAATTCATGTTGAAAAGATCATTTGAAATTGCTCTTTCAAAGTAGGTATAATATTAACTATCATGCAGCTTTATGCTCATTTAGTCTGTGCATACTAATTGTAGAAAATAATGAGTTTCATTATGGCATTTTCATACAAGTATATGATACTTGTATAAATTATCTCAATGAATCCAGTACAGTCATAAAGATTTGTACAAGAGAGAGGCAAAATGTCAATAGAAAGTAAAGTTATGATGAAAGGGAGCTTTGTTTGTCCATTAGTGCATCTACTTTTTATACCCCTCCTGGTGCTTGACAATTCCCTCCCTGTTATTTTTCCATCCAACACTCTTGGCTTTAATTTGGCCCCACTGGGGCATATAGGGAAGTTTTGATGCTCTACATCTTGCGTGTTGCCCTTGGAGACCCAGTGAGCTATGTCAGCTCCACCTAAATAAGAACTTTCCTCAGAATACATAGTCTTGCACTCATATTCATATTAGACTAATTTTTACAAAAGCTGTGGATTCTCTAGGAAGTACACAGACTATTAACTCTGTGGGAATAAAGAGACTCATCAGTCTCCAAGTCTTACCACAAAGTGTGCTTTCAAAGTCTTGCTAGATCAGGGAATAAAGTCACAATTCCTATCTAAATTTCACCTTTTCTTTATATCTCTTATATTATCTTTCAATAAGAACAAAAGGATATCCTTTAACTTCTCTTGCCCCAGAATATCCTCTGAAGTCCTGTACTTTTCAAGTTTCTTCATGGACTCAAATAGCAATAAGAAACAAAACAAAGGGAAGCAAACAACAATAAGACTCCAAATGATCTAAACTAATAGGCTTAGAATTTAAGGAAAATATTTTACTTTGAAGAGTCTGAGAAATATCCTTCTCTCTTCCAAAGGAGCCTAAAACATGAAGATCATTTATTTGTTTTAACTTATTCTCTCTCTCAGGCTTACAGTACTTAAGTCCAACACTATTTTGATATTGGTAGCAAAGCAATGACTTCCCCAATTAGCTAAATTCTGCCCTCTTTGTGAACCACAGAATACTTTTTATCTGACAGCTAAAGGAAGCTTGAATAAAGTTGGGTCTAAGAATTTTCATGAAAGAAAAATACTTTGGTTTGAAATCTTCCTTACATACCAAGTTTACTTTGATTGTGGCTGAAAGTAACTGAGGCATGATAAGCAAAGACATGACACAGTCATAACTGCAGGTTCAAAAATCAATGTCAGCAGGTTAGAAGGTGTTCCTGGATCAGGATCAGATTGGAAATAGGAAAATCATTTGATTCTAAATCAGTGATTCACATGGGAAGCAAGATGACTGTAACATTAGAGTATGATCTTCACATGGGAAGAAGTTGATCTTGAGAAATAATTTTGTGATAATAAAGTGACACATTGTATGTAGTAGAAAAGGATTAATAGGGGAGTCTGTGATGTTTTGGGTTTTTGGTATTTCATGAGATAAGAAATTTAAAAAGAAGGAAAATCCTAAAAATAAAATTATCCAGTTTTCTTTGGACATTTGGATTGTCAAGGTGGGTATGGAAACTGGATGTAGACTCCAAAATTGGGCCTCAGCAGGAAATATGAAGATTTAGAAAATGTCATTGCATAGAAAAAATAGTTTAAATTTAGGAACACAATGTATAATAAAAGCGGATGTATTAGTTACTTTCTATTGATGTGGCAAAATATCTGACTAAAACAATTTAAGAAAAAAAACGGTAGACTTTGGCTAATAGTTTCAGAGGTTTCACTCCATCATGACAGTGAGGGTGTTACAGAGCATAGCAGCTCATGTGGTATGGCCCAGGAACAAAAGAGCGTGCTGGTCTTGGCTGGCTTTCTTCTTTCTCCTTTTTTATTAAGTCTGGACACCAGGCTGTGAGATAGTGTTATCCACATTCAGGATGAGTCTTAACTCTCTACGTGTCCCTCTCTAGAAATGCGCTTAGACACACTCAGAGGTGTGCTTTACTAATTTCCTCAGTGCTTACCAATCCAATCAAGTTGACAGTCAACATTCAGCATCACAAATAATTTAAAAATACATTTTATAAATAAAAATGATGTCTCTTTATTACAGCATGAATGCAATTTGTTAGGTGATTGAGTCTACAAGACTTAATCTTTTTAAGCACTTTCTCCTTCATTTTTCACGCATCAGTTGTTAAGTGTTTTTAATATGGTCTAGGGTTGTGACCATTATAGAAAGAAAGTATTTCAACCCATCCAGTCCTCATACCCTCATATTCATCTCCAGGTTTGCAGACATGGATATAAATATAACTCTATGAACTATGTAGGAAACTAGATCCCTGCATATGAAAACTTTTTTCTCTTGCTTTTTGTGTTCAATCTGGACTGCATGCAGTGACATTGGTTTCTCAAGCTCTATTTCAAAAAATGTTTTCAGGGTTAGGTGCAGTGCTTCATACTTGTAATCCCAGCTATTTGGGAGGTGGTGATAAGAAGGATCACTGTTTGAGTAGACCAAGGCAAAATTTTCAAGAAATCCTATCTCTAACAATGAGCAGGTCATACATCTATGATCCCACCTAGATGGGAAGGAGGATTGCAGACCATAGCCAGGACCCCAGGCAAAAACCAAGACCATATCTGCACAAATAACTAAAGCATAAAGGTTAAAGTTCATGTCTCAGTTGGTAGAGCACCTACCTAGCAAGCGTGAGGCTCTGAGTTCAAAAGCCCAGTAAAGCCAATTTTTTTAAAAGTGGAAAGATAAAGAAATTTAACACATTTCTAAATGTATCTATACCTAATAAAATTCAACATGATCTCTGTATGTAAATGAAGACATACTTTAAATATAACATATAGAAGAAAGAGGAACAATTTTTTCTAAATATGATGCAAGTTTATTTCTGAATTGGATTCACATATTTAAAGTCAAATATGGACTAAACACTGGTTTGTGTCATTCACTTTATTATTGAATAAGTTTTCTAATTGTATATTATAATTATAATAAAATAAGGGCAATATTCATATTGATGTAATAAAATCATATTTTCTAATAATTCAATAAAATCTGTGCTTTCATTTTAAGAGTCAATCAAAGAAAATGGGTAACAGATAATATACACTTATTTAGTCAAAAATTGAGAAGACGTTTTTGTATTTTGGCTTTAAAGAAAGCATAATTTGATGGCATTTCAATGTTCCCTTTGCTTAGGACTTTGCCATGAAAATTGCCTTATTTTCTCTGCACATTAAGTGAAAAACATAAAATATTCCTGGATAAGTTCCCAGGCACTGTTAAATAACTTCATTCTGCCTTGTAATTTGTACATCGTTCTTTTGCATGGTGCTATTTGTGTTAGTGGTGGACCTGTTCATTCTCAGTTGTAGCTTTTCTGTCTTTGTAAATTCTGTACGTGATCCATCTTGTAATTACCCTTATGCTAGGACCTTTCACTATTATTTGAAGAAAGTTTTATAAGTCACATTATGCATCCACAACACCTTTGCTGCACAAATTTTGTTCTTTTCATGTCTGAGGCCACATCTGAATGCTAAAAAGAAGCATAAGAAATGGATTGTGACCAATTCATCTTCACTTTCTTCTTCTGGAGATGAAATCAAGGAATATTTTGTATGGTTTTAATAAACTACCTGGAACGAACTATATATTTAGGGACACATCCGCCCCTGTCTAATTTGCATTAGTATTATTGTTGAGGGAAATTGTGAGCTGAGATAGGAGTCTTTGAGACAGATTAGCAGGAAGCAGCGTTTATTGTGCCAGCACAGACCCAGCTGACTCGTATCCAAGGGCTGAGTCCCGCGTCTCACCTAATACACACTTGAAGCAAGCAATTTACACAAGCAAAAAGCAAAGCTCAACCCACAAATGGCTGCATGTGGCTTCATTGGCTATTTCATTTCCCCAGTGCTATGTGACCTTCATGTTTCAGTTCTTTAAGTTTTATCTCTTTGCTTTGCCATCCCTCCCCGTCCCCCATCTCGCTGTCAGAACACCAGCTTACCTATTTCTTTTCTGGCCTTCCCTTTCTTGCTACATTATTAATGAAGAATGAATCATACAAAGTTACTTGAGGATATTATTGACATGTCCAGATTTATCACTTCTGAAGTAATGAGTTTCACATTTTTATTTTCTTTTCCATGAGGGAGAGATTTTAACTGCTTTATAACTTGTATAATTTGCTGAAATAGCTTCAGTTTTTAGAATTATGGGACTTTTAATATCTGCAAAGCTCACATCTTTACAAAATGTTTCAGTTAAATTCCTATTTTTCTGATAAAATAAAAACATGCAGTTTATTGTTTTCTGAACATTAATATTCTATTCTTAATGATTTGACAGGTCAGGTTACCACAGCTCTTACATCCATTTTTCTGTCTCATTTTATCTTCTCTGCTGATTCCTCTATCTCTATATGAGAGCCATTGATTTTATCATAGTTTTTTGGGTAATTCAGAATTATCAGTATATCAGTAGAACCTTAATTAATTCACATGAGCAAGGTCTCTTTCCATACAAAACTATGAAAATTAGGATCTGGTCACATGTACATACATATATGTATGTATCTATATCTATACCTATATCTAAATATCTGCATATATATCTATATGTGTCTATCTATCTATCCATTTATCTGAGAAAAGAGAAGAAGTACAAAAGAAATAAGGGAAGATAGTGGCCATAAGAAAAATGTATGCTAATATTAGAGCATATAGGAAATGAACTGCTAATTTGAATATTTTCTTCTGAAAATATGAATTGGAAATGTATCCTCATTATTTTACCTCCTGTCAGAACTGCTGAATGTACTTCTATCCTCTATAAGAAAAACTGAAATAATTACATTAGATCAAACTGTATTTGTTACCACTGTCAAATAATTACTTATGGTGTTCTTAGGACAGACCTGGAATCAACTGACTGAAGTCATTGAATATCTTGAAGTCTAGTTCAATGGGGCTAAATTCTACTTTTACCTAAATCTGCCATGTTGTCTTTCATAATAAGTAGAACTGATGTAGTCCTCTATTTCTCAAAGCCCAAAACAAATGCTTCCTTTACTCCATTAAATTGTAATTCATGCCTGACATTTGGTAATTTTTAGTATATGTACCTGTCTTAATGTAGTTTTTGTTATTACAAGGTATTAATACAAATGAGGGTGGTGGCTCACATCTGTTAAACAGCTGCTTGAAAGAAGGAGACTGGGAGTATGTTGTTTCAAGGCCAACCAAGAAAAAGTTTACAAGACCCCATGTCAAACAAACAACAAAAACAAAAACAAAAACAAAACAAAACAAAAACTGGACATGGTGTTGTTCCTGTCATCCCAGGTACACAGAATACATAAATAAGATTGAAACAGGATTGAAATCTATCTAGGTCAGCCAGAGCTTAAATATAAGATCTTATTTGAAAAAGGATCAAAACAAAAAGGGTTGGAGGCCAGGCTCAAGACATAGAGAACTTACCTAGTAAGCACTAGAGACTGAGTTCAAACCCTGGACCAGCTCCCACAAATCTATCTTTCTATCATCTATCTATCTATGTATCTATGTATATATGTGTATGTATCTATCTACCTATCTATCTTCTATCATATTATATTCTTGTTTTCTGTCCACATTGCTGGAATACAAGTGTATAAAGCATAGGCTGTGGTTTGCTCATATGAGCATTCCTCAAAACATTGAGTACAGTGTTTTAGAAATGTAGTTGGTAGGGGTAGTGTTGAACATATAGATTGCTTTTGGTAGTATAGTCATGTTTACTATATTGATTCTACCAATCCATCACCATGGAGATCTTTCCACCTTTTATAGTCTTCCTCAATCTCTTTCTTCAGTGGTTTGTAGTTATCCTTGTAGAGGTCGTTTGTATCCTTCGTTAAGTTTATTCCTAAATATTTGATTTTTTGAGACTATTGTAGAAGGGCTACTGATTTTTGTGAATTGATTTTGTATACTGCTAAATTCCTGAAGCTGTTTATGGTGTCTAGGAGTTTTTGGGTGGAGGTTTTGGGTCTTTAAGGTATCAAATTCCCAATGACATTCATCACAGAGATTGAAATATTTACCCTAAAGTACATTTGGAAACACAAAAGACTGTGAATAGCCAAGGCAATATTGAGCAAAAAGAGCAATGCTGGAGGTATCACAACACCCGACTTCAAACTATACTACAGATCAATAGCAATAAAAACAGCATAGTATTGGCACAAAAACAACATGAAGACCAGTGGAACAGAATAGAAGACCCATATATGAATCCACACAGTTATGCCCACCTTATTTGACAAGCCAAAAACATAAGATGTAGAAAAGACACCTCTTTAACAAATACTTGCCTGCAAAAAACAAACTAGATCCTTGCCTATCACCCTGCACTAGTATCAGCTGAAAATGTATTAAGGACCTTAGTATCAGACCCAAAACCTTGCAGCTAGAACACAAAAAAAGCAGAGAATACCCTGGAAATGATAGGTATAGGCAAGGACTTCTTCAGTAGAACTCCAGAAGCCCAGCAACTAAGAGAAAGGGTGGACAAAGTTTACTACATAACATTAAAAAGCTTCTGCACAACAAAAGAAATGGTCTCTAAATTGAAGAGACCACCCAATGAAGAGAATGGGGAAAGTATTTTGTGGCTATACATCAGACAAAGGACTGATAACCAGAATACATGCTCAAAAAAACTAAACTGCCCCAAAATCAATGAACCAATAAAGAAGTTGGCAACTGAACTAAATGAACTTTTTCAAAGGAACAAGTCCAAATGGTGAAAATAATAAATGAAAAAATGCTCACCATCCCTGGCCATAAAGTAAATGGACATCAAAACCACACTAAGATTGCACCTCACCCCTGTTAGAATAGCCATCATCAAAAACACCATGACCAACAGGTGTTAGCAAGGATGTGGGAGTGGGGCGGGGAGGAACTCTCAAACACTGCTTGTGGGAATGTGAGCTTGTCCAACTACTTTGAAAACAATGTGGAGGCTCAGGTTACAACAAAGGCACCTACACACCCATGTTTATTGCAGCACTATTCACAATAGTCAAGCTATGCAAACAGCCAAGATATCCCAGTGTAGATTAATGGTTTAAGAAACTGTAATATTTATATACAATGGAATTTTATTCAGCCCCAAAGAAGAATGAAATTTTGCCACTGGCAGGTAAATGGATGGAACTGGAGAACATTACTGTAAACAAAGTTAGCCAGGCTCAGAAGACCAAAACTCACATGTTCTCCCATATATGTGGATTGTAGATCTAAAATGAATGCAGTAATATTATTGGACATGGGTCACACATTAAGGGGAGGAATAGGGAAAGGAAAGGAAACCTAAAATTTGAATTGGTTGATGTGCTTACTGTAAAGTGAATATAGCTATCTTAAACTGGCAGAAGCTGGTGTGGAAGGGGACTAGGAAGTGGTGAAGAGGTCTAATAGAGATGAACCAGTGTGGGTTATAATATACATGTGCATGGAAACAATACAAAGAATCTCTGTATAGCTATCTTTATCTCAAACTAGCAAAAATGCTATGTCTTTCTTATTATCTCTTATGTTTTCTCTTCAACAAAATTGGAGAACAAGAGAGTAGAACCAGTTCTGCCTGGAAGCAGGTGGGGCAGTGAGTAAATATAAAAATGATAAAATAGAAAATAAAAAAGAAATGTAGATGGTCAATAAAGAAAGGTACCATGAATTAAATCAATGAACTATATGTTTATTCTTAACTTATACTACCAATTATTCCAAAAAGTTTTTTAAGCAAGTAGCACCTACATAAAAGTAACAAGTAAAACAAATAAGTCTTGAAGGACACAAAGGATAAAAGTGAACATAAACACTAAATCACAGGTGGGGTACAATATATGTGTATAAAGAAATGTCACAAGGAACCCCATGTGTAACTTTCATATACTAAAGAAATTTTGAAAAATTCTATATCCCATCAGATTAAATCTGTGTCCCATAGGTTTTGTTTGGTTGTCTTTTATTTTCATTAAATTCCAGGTACTTTTGAGTTCCTTCCTTATTTATTCTATGACCCACTGATCATTGAGCAGAGTGTTCTTTAGCCTCCAAGTGTTTGTTATTTTCTGCTACTTCTTTTGATATTGAGTTTAATTATATTGAATTGTGGTCAGACAGTATGTAGGGGGTTATTTCAATTTTCTTATATTTGTTGAAACTTGCTTTTTGCCCTAAGATATGATCTATTATGGAGAATGTTCCATGGGCTGTTGAGAAGAATGTATATGGTGCTGATGCATGAAGAAGCCTCTGTAGACATCTGTCAGTTCCATTAGATCTATGGTGACATTTAATTCTAGAATTTCTCTTGATTTTTTTTCAGGATGACCTACCTGTTGGTGATCAAAGAGTATTAAAGTCTCCCACAACCACTGTGTTGGGATCTATCTCTGTTTTTAAATCCTTTTGTGTATGTTTAATAAAGTTGGGTGCACTGATGTTGGGCTCATATAAGTTGATGCTTGTTATTTCTTCTTGCTGTGTTGCTCCTTTTATTAGTATGAAGTCTTTTTTGACTTATTTAAGTTTGAATTCCACTTTACTTCATATAAGTATTGCTACTCCTGCCTGTTTTCTGTGGCCATTAACTTGGTAAATCTTCCACAGTTTCACCCTAAGGCAGAGTTTGTTTCTGTCAATAAGGTGGGTTTCTTTTAGTCAATGGATTGTTAGGTCTTCCTTTTTAATTTGGTTTACCAAAAGGTGTCTTTTTTTTTGTATTATTCATTTATTCACATATGCATACATTGTTTGGGTGATTTCTCCCTCCTGCCCCTGCTCCCACTCTCTCTCCCCCTCCCTTCAAGGCAGAACCTATTCTGCACTTTTCTCCAGTTCCATTGAAGAGTAGAAATAGGCAATAATAAGAAAGACATAGCATTTTTGCTAACTGAGATAAGAACAGCTATGCAGAGATATTCCTAGCATTGCTTTCATGTACAAATGTGCTACAACTCAAGTTGATTCATCTCTGATCTTAAAATGGAGTCCATTAACATTAAGTGTTAATATTGAGAAGTATGTGATGACTCCTGCCACTTAGTTTTCTTGTTGCTTAAGGATTTGAGTTTGTGCAGCCAATTCATTGAAACTATCTGAGTGCTTGTCTGTTCTTCTCATGAAGTGTAATATTTTCTGTCCTTTCATGGTTATGTTTAGTTTCATCTTCTGTGTGTAGGATTACTTTCAGAATCTTCTGTAGTGGTGGTTTGGTGGTCATATATTGTTTTAATTTCTGTTTATCATAGAAGACTTTTATTCCTCCAAAAATTTTAAATGATAGCTTTCCTGGGTAGAGTATCATATGACTGAATTGTTTTCTTTCAGTGCTCAAAAACGCTCACTCCATGCACTTCATGCCCTTTTTGCTTTTAAGATTTCTGTCGAGAAATCTGCTGTTATTTTGATAGGTTTACCTTTATATGATATTTGGCTTTCTCCCTTATAGTCTTCAATATTCTTTCTTTAATCTCTAGATACTTTAAGAAGTATCTAGTAGAGGAGAGGTTCAGTTTTGGTCTTGTATGCTTGTTGTCCTGAAGACTTCCTGTACTTTAATGGGCATTTCCTTCTCAAGATTTGGGAAATTTTCTGCCATTATTTTGTTGAATATTTTATGTATACCTTTGGCTTCTATCTCTTCTCCTTCTTTGATGCCCATAATTCTCAGGTTTGATCTTTTGATGGAATCACTGAGTTCTTGCATGTTCCTTTCACAGCTCTTGAGTCTTTTGTTTAAATATTCTTTTGTTTTTTTCTTCAATATCTATTTTGGTTTTGAGAACTGTGATTCTGTCTTCAACTTGTCATAGCCTGCTGGAGTGGCTTTGAACTGCATTTTTTAATTTTACTTAAGGAACTTTTTATTTCCAGGATTTTTTTTTTATTCTTTATTGAGTTTTTCCATATCTTTATTAAACTCCTCATTCATATCTTATGCTAGCTCTTTTATTTCATATATCTCTTTTTTTATAGTCTTCTTTGCTTCACTTTGAAATTTGTTGAAGTTCTCTCTGAGTTCCTTAATTTTTTCTGTTACTTCTCTAGTTTTCTATTTGTGGTGTCTTGGTATTCTTTGAATTGATTTTGTATGTTTTGTTTAATCTTGTCTTGAAGCTTCTCCATGAGAGTCTCAATGAGTTCATTCTTGAGTTCTTTTTTATGCAAATCTTTATAGTCATCACTGAGCTCATTATACATACTTATCATCATTCTGTTGTGGTATGGAACTGGGTATTCATTCTCTTCATTTCCCACTAAATTTTCTGTTGAATTGTTGCTTTTTTGAGGGGTAGAATTCCCCTGCTTTCTTCTTCTCCCCATGCTTCTATTTTGTGTTGTGTTGCTATGTTACTAATTACTGATTAGTTAGTTGGGGGGTTTTAGTCACCTGTTGTCTTTCCCTTGACTTAATTATTGTGTTGTGACTGGCTCAGACATTAGCTAAGTTGATGTGCTATTTCTTTCCCTGACCTGGAGGTATAAATTAGCAATAGCAAATTCACAGATTCAATGCTAGACGAGTTGTTTACATAATATATAGGGAACCCCATAGTTATTATCTATATGCATGGGAAAATTGTGGGGAGGGGGGTAATTGTTTGGATAGAGACACTTAAGTACTTAAAAATATGGCACTGGGGAGGTTAGAAAAGTGGGATAAGGGGAGAGGTGGAAGAGGTGTGGGTGCTATAGCATTTTAGGGCCCTTGTGTGTGTTAAGGTGTAGTCCAGTTGTTATGTAGAGGGTGTTTGTGTCAGGGATTGCACAGGGATAGAGGTGTGTAAGGTTGGTATAGTGTACTAATCAGCAAGCAGTAAGTGTGGATGAGGGAGCAGCAGTATGGTGAAAAGAAAGGTGAGGTGAAGACAGAAGGAGAAAATGGATGAAAAGGAGAAGAAAATTAAGTTGATGGAATTCATATACCTATATGAAACAGAAATTAAAAAACCTCTTATAATTGCTTTGGGTGGCACAGGGAGAGGGTTGAGAGGGGGAAAGTTGATGTGCGGAATGTAAATAATGTACAATACAAGTCTGATTGGAATTGTCACTTTGATCTTCCCATATAGTGAATATTTCCTGATATAAATTTATAATTAAAAAAAGGAAAGAAAAAATGATCAAAGGAGAGAACAATGGATTGGCACAAGAAAAGGAGAGAAAGTGAGTGGAGTAAGAATAATGATAAGAAAATACTAGTTATAAAATTAAAAATACTAAATAAAAAAGTTAAAAATAAAAAATAAAATAAAGTAAAAAAAAAATCAATTCAGTGAAAGCTCTGGACTAATTCTTTTGGCCTCACCTATAGTTGCTGGAACTTATGACTGGGGCTTTTTCCCTGTCCCTGTCTCTTCTCAAGGTTGTGATTCTGGGCTGTGTGGTGGCAGATGCTGCCCCACTTTGTCAAACAGCTTAAGAGGGAGTCAGCTCAGGAGTTTTTGAGTTCTGTGTTTCCTTCGTCAGATGGGCAGTCTAGTGCAGGTGGGATATCTGAGGTTTTCTCACCAGAAGGCTATTTTGTGAGCAGTTGCAACCTGCCCTGTGGGCAGGTTGAGATCTGTGGTTGCTCACTACCAGATTGTTCAAGGTGGTGAGATAAGATTCTGTTTCCACCAGGTGGAGCTGAATCACTCCACAGCCACAAGTCTGGCTGGTTAATGCCTCCCCAACAATGTGGGAAAACTCATTATTGTGCCCCACCACAGTCTAAAAGCATTAGCTCAGTGATCTGCTAACCCCAGGTCTGTAAGTTCTGTCTCTGTTCTTGCAATAAGCTCCATGCTCCACCCCCACTCTCCTAGGTTGGTTCAGCATTCTTCCCTGCCCCCATTGACAGCAGTGAATTAGGTTCACTGTCTATGGCATTCAGCTTTGTTCAGGGGGTGTGCAATCTGCCCCAAACTCTGCTGGATCAAATTCCCAGAAGGGCACAGGGTAGTGTGTGGTGTTCACCTGCTGGGACTGCAGTCTCATATTGGTGGAGTTGGGTCTGGGCCAGCAGGGAGAAATGAAAGGCAGCATTTCATAAGGCAGACACTAATTGTGGTGTACCACTCCTGGTCTTGCACCAGGTCTAGGGCAGCAGGGTATATGTAGAGTGTCTGCAGGTTACAGTACATCTCAGAGTCCATTTCAGTTTGATGTTCAGTCTTCTGAATTGGTAAGGGGAAATAAAAATTAAAAAAGGGATAAATGACCAGATGCACCCTAGAGACTTCCCTGGCTATTAGGTACAATTAAAAGCAGTAGTTTAATTGGCTAAAAAGAATCAGAATTGCCCAAATGTAACTACCACGACTCTAAATAGTTTCTGAAATTGTGGAGCTCAGGAATTCTGATTCCCTGTGCTATCCACCATCTTGGACCTCTGCAAATAGTTGGTTTTAAGATGTGAAAATAATTAGCCAATTTAATTCAGAGATTTCATATTGATTGCAGGATATATACTGACCTTTTGATATAAATTTTAATTTTGCTATCAGAGATGGAAAAATGAAAAACAAATTTATGCATATATTGCCTGAATGTAAAGTCAGATTCAGAAAGACTAAGGCCACATGCTTTCTGTCATACATGGTGGATCCAAAAGGTAAACATATAGACAAAAACAAGCATGACTATATACAAACTCATATGTAGAACATGTTAGCAATAGTGAACTATTCTATGGAACTCAGGGAAAGAGGGAAAGGAAAAGAGAATGATAGAACATCAGTAATATTGTAAAATATAATATCTGAAAACAGAGGATATAACAATACATATTGAAAGCTGTTGAAAACTGGGATCGGGAGTTAGAGGGTAAGGGAGAGTAATGGAAAGGGTTGAGCAGACCAAAGTAAAGTGTACCCACAGTGGGGATCTATTGAGAAACCCATTTGAACATAGACTTAAATATTAATAATGAAAGACAGGACTATAAAATAGGAATGGGTTACTAGTTGAAGAGGGAAAGTGAATGAAGGCAAAAATATATGGTTGATGGACTTCATTTATTTATACGAAATAGAACAAAGAAATCTTTTGCAATTGTTTTAAGTGGGGTGGGTAAGGTGTTGAGGGAGAGAGATGAGAGGAATGATCTAACCAATACAAAATATGAGCATATTTGGAATTTTCACTATGAGTCTCCTATGTACAATGTATATATGCCAATAAAAAAGGTAAAAATGATATAAAATATATTATTTACAATGTTCAACACATAACACATAATCATGGATTTACTTGATAGATCTGTTTTCAATATACCTTACTATCAGGGAATTTAGTGGTCTGTCATTAGATTGCATTTAATTATCAAAAGAGCATAATAAATGATCTGATTGTTAATTTCATTTTTAGTCTCTGTCTGATCAGAATATGTTTTTCAATAAGTATTTATTTGTTGGCAAACGTATGTATGCCTAGAGTTTCACATACTGCTGAATGAAGTCTCATCCAAGCCTTCTTCTGTCTACAGATCTAAAGGGAAAGCAAAGAGACAGACAGTTATTAAGTTTATAAAAAAAACATGCAAAGAAGCAAGTGCAAGAGATATTACCACCAAAATATAATGCAAGGAGGATTATAGGAACACAGGAATAAGTGTTTCTTTCAAATGGGGAAAAGCTTTTAAGTGGATTTGAGAATTTATAACATTCAGTCAGAAAGAATAATTTTCTCTCATCAGATTTACTTGGCAGGAATATACCTTTAATTTCACTAGTGCTTAATTTTAATGACTCCAATGTAGTAAATGAAACATTTTATTTTGTCTTTTTGAGAGTGTAACTTTTACAAGTTCATTATTCACATGTATTTGTGCACGTCTTGGTTGGCATGCATCGAATTCTTAGTGTTCACAGCACTAGTAAATCTCTCAACTCTCAGAACACATATTTTAGGTAGATAGAAATTGTAAATTACAAATAAGAGAAAACATAAAATGTCTCCAGACTTTGCTACATTTTCACACTTAGTAGACAAAGTGAAATGAAGAGTTTTATTTATTTTAAAATAAGAAAGAAAATGTATGAAAAATTATGCTTGTTTTATGTCATATTTTGTCACTACATTAAGTTTACTTTACTACTCTTTGAGCATAAATGTTCCATATGTTGTGAAAACATTCATGTATACATCCAGTTACCACCCAAATAATCTGTGCAAATAAAAGAGTCAGTTCACATTTAGCAAAATGATGTTAAAAGGAAAATTTACAACCTCATTAAGAAAACAAATGACTTAAGACATAGTGACACACACAGGCAATCACAACATGTGGGGGGTTGATATGGGAGTATCCTGAGTTCAAGTCTAGCTGGCAAACACAGTGAGATTCTGTCCAAAAAATACAAAACAAGAGGCTGAAAGTGTCAGTTAACATAAATTGGCAGATTATAGCTGAAAATGAATCAAGTGGTTTAATATTCTTTGATTGGCAGGAGTTGCAAGAGTGTATATAATCACTAATTTAGCAAAAAAATCACCAGCTGAGGAAATTCTGACTATATCCAAACAAATTCAAGCTTGATGAAGCATAATCAGTGGGATCATGAGGGACAAGTCAAGTATTCTATTTCCCTAAGGAAATAAATTTAATTATAGCTATTAAATCTGTGGACTATAATATCAAAGAAAATGATGCCAAATGATTATTTCTAGAAGTTGTATGCAGTTATCACAATGGGCTACTGGATAGCAGGGATTTTGATGTTTTGAATGTATGATTGACTAATATGTAATAATTGACCTGAAAATATATCTGATAAGTTAAAACAGGTTCAATATTTAAGTTATTGCAAATGTGAAACAGCTAAAATGCCAACCTTAATATCTAAAGAAACCATCACAGAAACTTTAATGCTATTGTTAAAAGGATAGCAAAAGAACTAAAATGCTGTTTTTTCATAATTGGAACAGATTTGTCTATGACTTTAAAACTCCTTAGAAAAGTAAGAATCAAATATTAAACCCTCAGATGAGGGGTAAAAGAAAAGAGGGCCAAAGATAAAATTAAATTATTCCATGTACTCAAGAAACATGGATTTGGGAATGAGGAGAACAAAGAGAAATGTATGATGTATACCAGGCAATGCATACTAACCTTAAAACAGCGAGACTGTTGGCCAGCTAATAACCAAAGGAAGACCATTGTAAATACTGTGCATTGCTTTGATGTAATGAACTCCTATTGCTCTAAATTTTCATTCTTAGCTAACAAGACACTATGTCTTCAGTAGTGATAATATAACAATGGTAGTAATAATAGTGACAACAATAAATTATCATATCTGGGGCAACCTATAATAAAAAAATAGTGGTAGGTAGGAATTAAGTGAAACTACCTGGATATTCTGGTATATATATGTACGGTTTTTTTTAAAAAAGCACTTTTCTTTAAAAATAAGTGGCTATCTTTTCACATACTAACCATTTTGCTATGTTACTCTATTTTAGGAAAATGCATGGTCATTACCCAACACCAAAAAAGCAAGTCATGGTACTGTCTTCTTGTTTCCTTATGCACATACCATTTCAATAACATTCTCTAATTTTATTTTCCAATGTTTACTTAAATTCATGCCTTTTGCTTCCTCCACAGTATCTCTGGTCTAATTAAGAATCTTATCATTATGTCACAGATTACTAAAACAACTTTCAAAACTGTTACTATGCAAATCCCCCTTTTACAATATTTTCATGTGATTTATCTTGCGTAGTTGGCTGATTCACTCACCTTCTGCTTAGAACTCTTTACAGACTCATCATTGAAATCAGCCCCTTTTCAACAGTGGGATTTTTCTCATGGTCAATTAGCAAAGGTATATTTATAGCAAATTCTTTCCCATGATTTCTTTTCTGAACTGTTCAATCTCTCTCTCTCTCTCTCTCTCTCTCTCTCTCTCTCTCTCTCTCTCTCTTTTGCTGTACACTAATGTTTCATGAATTCCTGATACAGGAACATTATCGAAGAAATATGCCCTGGCTTAGAGTCTAATTTCCAAGTTATTTAGTATGACATAAAAGGCCATAATCTTGCCTTTGGCTAAAAATTCAATTATAATTCCCCTTACTCATAACTTTATAAATTATGTTTTATTAATGAAAAATGTTTTTAATTCTCTGTAAAAAAAAAAAGGCTATGCTCTTTCATGAGTCTCTAGATAGGAATGATTCTGACATCTCTTTCTTTCATTTGTATTCCCTTGTATGACAATCTCATCACTGCCAAATTGAAATTTCTGTAATGAAAGACATGCATTTTATTTGGGTGGCCATCAGCTAATCTGCAATGAAAGATGTGCTTTCTATTTGTGTGGCTGATGAGCACTTGGAATTTGAGTATGTAACATAGTGAATGAAATTTAAACTTTTTAATAGCAGTTAATACACAGACATGCACATACACACACATTTGTATATGTCTAATGGGTCCTTTAGATAGAGTTATTCAAACCATTTCATTAACACTAAAATTGGTGATCAATTCTTTCCTTCACTAGCTCCCAAGACATAGCTCACCCTTTGCTTTTGATTTTTCTGTTCCCTCAATTTATCCTTTGTTCTTTTGTCATCCTTATCATTTAAATATCTTTTGAAATCTTTCATTACTTGGGTGCTTCAGAACTTGACTAGATATGGAGTTTCTCTTCAGCCCGGATTGAGAGACTTTTTGCCAATTACGACACTCATTCAGAGTTTACTGTGGCTAATTCCCTTACTCATAAGTGTAAACAATGCATTTCTACCCTCTCTTCTCAAACTATGGGAAAAAAATTCCTCCTATAAAGTAAACTATAATATCATATGAAGAAATCATTTTCCTCATGTAGCAGGATCTTGCACCTTATTTTTAATACATTAATTAAAAAACATATTAAAATTATTTTTAATTAATAATTTTTAAGTTATTTTTCTTATTAGAATGTGATACTTCAATAACTTGGCTTATTTAGAAAAATCAGCTCACTAATGCAAGGAGGTCTTCTCAAAGAGAATGTCTAGCATATTCCATACTTAAAGTCCTTGAATAAAGGATTTGTGAACAAGGGAATGAGTGCTTAACTAGAAGAAAGAACTTCAGTCCTTCCACTAGACATACACAACTGATTACTTGAGAAAGAAAATATGAGTTAAACTCAAAAAAGTGCTTGGAATGAAAATGGACTAAAATGGAGTCTACGGTTGGGATGGTAAAAACATTTGCTAAGTATAGGAAAAGAAATGTAATCATTATGACATTTTGTGGAAAGAGATAAAAACAGTGAAAATAAAGTATCTGGACACATAGAGAAAATGATTGCATAATGTCTCACATAACATAGTAGTTACTAACACTTCAAATGTCATTTCTTTGTTTTTTCCTTGCTTAGTGTCTCCTCCCCAAAAAGATAAATACCATAAGAAGAGGTAATTTACTCTTATGTTATCATCTGTGCAAACTATGTCCATGATAATGTTACTTTATGAGTTCAGACCTCTGGGGTACAGGAAATCAGCTTTCATAAGGAACTTTCAGAATTTTGGAATTTTTAAAGTACTCAGAAATGCAAAAGTGGAGATAACAACAAACACCACTGAAATTCAGGAAATCATCAGAGACTACTTTGAGAATCTATATTCTAATACATTTGAAAATCTTGAAGAAATGGACATATTTCTAAATACTTATGACCATCCAAAATGAACCAAGAGGCTACTAATCACCTGAATAGATTTTTAACACAAAAGGAAATTGAAGCAACAACAAAGAGTCTCCCAAAAAAGAAAAGTCCATGACCTGATGGATTCTCTGATGACTTCTATCATACCTTTAAAGAACTAATGCCAAAACTTCTCAAACTGTTCCAGGAAATAAAAAGGGAAGGAACACTGTCTAACTCATTTTATGAAGCCAGTCTTACACTCATCCCTAAACCAAACAAAGACACCTCCAAAAAGGAAAACTACAGGCCAATCTTCTTAATGAACATCAATGCAAAAATCCTCAATAAAATAATGGCAAACTGAATACAACAACACATCAGAAAGATCATCCACCATGACCAAGTTGGTTTCATCCCAGGGATGCAGGGGTGGTTCAACATACACAAATCTGTAAATGTAATATGGCACATTAATAGAAGCAAAGACAAAAACCACTGGATCATCTCAATAGATGCAGAAAAACCTTCAACAAGTTCCAACACCGCTTCATGATAAAAGCTCTAAGAAAACTAGGAATAGAAAGAAAGTACCTCAACATTGTAAAGGCTATATATGACAAACCTACAGCCAACATCATACTTAATGGTGAAAAACTGAAACCATTTTTCCTAAAATCAGAAATGAGACAAGGGCACCCACTATCCCCACTCCAGTTCAAGATAGTACTGGAATTCCTAACCAGAGCAATTAGGCAAGAAGAAAAAAATAAAAGAAATACAAATAGGTAAAGAAATTGTCAAAATATCCCTATTTGCAGACGATATGATCCTATACCTTAAAGACCCAAAAAACTCTATCTAAAATCTCCTAGATACCATAAACAGCTACAGCAAGGTGGCAGGATACACTCAACTTAGAAAAATATTAGCTTTTCTATACACCAACAATGAACAAGCTGAGAAAGAATATATGGAAAAAATTCCATTTACAATAACCTCAAAAAAAATCAAATACCTAGGAGTAAACTTAACAAAAGATGTGAATGACCTCTACAAGGAGAACTACAAACCCCTGTGGAAAGAGATCGAGGAAGACTACAGAAGGTGGAGAGATCTCCCATACTCATGGATTGGTAGAATCAACATAGTAAAAATAGCTATATTATCAAAAGCAATCTACATGTTTAATGCAATTCCCATCAAATCCCAATGACATTCATCACAGTGATTGAAAAATCTACCCGAAAGTTCATTTGGAAACACCAGATACTGCAAATAGCCAAGGCAATACTCAGCAAAAGGAGCAATGCTGGAGGTATCACAATACCTGACTTCAAACTATATTATAAAGCAATAGCAATAAAAATAGCATGGTACTGGCACAAAAACAGATATGAAGACCAGTGGAACAGAATAGAGGTCCCGGATACGAATCCACTCAGCTATACACCTTATTTTTGACAAAGCTGCCAAAAATATACCAGGAGAAAAGACAGCCTCTTCAACTAATGTTGCTGGGAAAAGTGGTTATCTGCCTGCAAAACACTGAAACTAGATCATGTTTATCAGCCTGTACTTGTATCAACTCAAAATGGATCAAAGACCTTAATATCAGACCTGAAACTGTGAAGTTAGTACAGAAAAGAGAAGGAAATTCTCTGGAAGCAATAGGTATAGGCAAACACTTCCTCAATAGAACACTAGGAGCTCAGCAACTAAAAGAAAGGATGGACAAATGGGACTACATAAAATTAAAAATCTTCTGCACAACAAAATAAATGGTCTCTAAACTGAAGATATTTCTGCCCTGGGGATACACAAAATCAAAGTAAATATTCCGTCAGTGATTTTGAACAGTGACAAAAATAACAATCCAAAACTTAAAGAATGAAAGTCCCCCCACTGCTCTCAAATAGTGTTAAAGTGTAAGGCATTCTACCTTTCATGCCTATAGTTTTCTAAAATAAAACAGATACATTTTATCCTGTACAAATCCATATTTTTTTTTGTTGATGTGATATTTTACTTCAGTTTTTAGGACTGATGAGTGGTGATAAAGTGAAAACTATTATAACACTATGGAAATTTCTTCAGACTCCGTAGTGCTGAGTTCCAAGCTCATTGATGTTAACAAATGACATTCTAATGTCATATAGTTTTCTTCCACAAATTTCATATTTTATAGAATTGTATCTATTATTCCTTCTCACTCTGAACATCAGTGACTTGTAGACAAAATTTATGTTAAAAAAGATTAGTTGGCAGGGATGCTGCAACTCTTTCACATATCTTTTTGTCAGATGTTCATGCTGGCAGTAGAACGTTCTGCAGAAATGAAGAACACTGATACACTTTTAACAGTTGTGAAGTTATTCCTGCTTTTCCTCTAAGAGGCCAATACATTGTACCACTTTTAGCAAATATTTATAACATTTAGTTATGTCTATGGACATGGAAATTTTTTCTATTGATACATTTTTTTTTAATTTTATTCAGCAAAGCTTTGTAGTTTTCACTGTACTAGACTTTAAAATCCCTGACTGGTTTAATTTTTAGATGTTTACTATCTTTGGATAGTATTACACATGCAATTGTTTTGTTATGATTCTAATTTATGTTTCAGATTGTAAATTGCTGGTATATAAAAATACTGATTTTTTTCATATTTATCATGCAACCTGAAAATTTGCTGAATATAATACAAATAAGACTGTACACACTGGGGTTTCCTTTTGTTGTATTTAATGTTATAGTTTGCATGTCCTCATGAATACATCTGCTAAAGTAACTGCTATTTAATAAAATAGTTGGTGTCTATTTTGTCAATTATCCTCATTGAACTCAGGCCATGTATGTAAGTATATTCAAAAACATATATGTATATTCTTGTGAAATATGTATATCTAGATATATATGCACAGAAGATCAAGACTTTCATATACCTAGCCTAATGTCATTATGTATTTAACAGCCATGAGGCAGATTGAGGATTGCTAATTTCAGCTTTTCTCTAGTCTTCATTTCCAGAGCAGTTCCTTGCATAAGGCAAGAGATTAAGTTAGTCCCTATGGTTTTTATTATCTAACCCAAGAAATTTCAAGTTCTTAATTCCTGCTTTTAGAATGGCAACCAATCATTAATAACACAAGCAGCAATTGTTGGCTCTTTTCACTGAAGAGACCACTTGAGCAAACCGAATTCAATAATAGAGTTGTGAGGAAGTCCAAAAAATCACAGTAATTCAATTTGGCATCTGTAAACACTTAAGTGAGAGCAGGCAAAAATATGGCCATAATAATATTTTGTGAAGTAAAAAAATTCTTCTATTTTGTTTAGTTCCAAGATAGGACACAAAAAGGAAATTAAGCGTCTTTACATCAGAGTACTCCTGTTAGGTTCCAAGTATGAGAAAATTCATATTACATTTTTCTTTGCCTGTTTGTGGGATAAACTGTTGCTTTAAAAAATTTTTAAATAAAACATAACTTTAAATTTAATTTACAAAGCTTTGCACATTATGTATAAAGTGGCCAAAGAAGCAGAACGTTAAAAAATTAAATTTAATTGTCTGGAAATGCAAGTGAATTAAAATAGTAATTAAATTGACAGTGAAATTACTCCTCAAAATTTCATATCTTTTAGAATCTTATATAATACAATTCAACTCATTAAGACCTAATCTTCTGAAACAACAGTAGATAGAGGTGAAGTTTTCAAATAGCAAGCAATGTCAGAGAACGTTGGAAATTCTCAATAGCTGTTATCCTTGACTGAGCTTCCAGTGGAATTTCACAACAATCACTATCATTTATAAGAGATTCTTAAAACTAGATGACTTCTCTAGAACTGAAATTCTTCTAATCAGGTATCCTTAATATTATTAAAATGTTACTGTAACAAAAATGTTACTATAATAAAAAAATGTTACTCATTCTTTTCAAAAATCAGTAACACTATCCTCAAATCTTTATGAAATTGCACAGGGTTCAGTTAACCAAAATGATCTTTAAAACCACAGGTTTTGCACATCTTTTTATATCAAAAATACTATGAAACTATGATAAACAGCTTTGTACTGGTATCAGGTTAAATATATAGTCAGTGGAATGGAGTCAAGAATTCAGAAATAAATGCACACATCTAGCATAAATTAACCACCAAATGGGGAAGGAATGAGATCTTCAAAAACTGTTGTTTGGACAACTGGATATCTGACTACATGAAAAAGTGTTTAACTGGATTACTATCACACCTTATATCATAAGAAAAATAACTGAAAATGGATCAATGATCTAAATATCAGCAATAAAATCACAAAAATCATAGAAGAAAGCATAGGTTAAATCTTTCTGACCTTAAACTAGACAATGGATTCTCTCAATATGGTACCAAAATGTCAAGCAATTAAAGAAAATGGATAGATAGATTTTGTTTTACTTATGTCTCTCTGCTGGTTTTGTATATGAGTGCCTTGTCGTCACATCCTTTCTTGGCTGTTCCTCTGTGTGTGCACATTTCCATTGACCCTTCTTGTGAGAACTTTGGTTCTACTAAATTATGGTACCACCTTTATATCCTCATTTTACCTTCATTATGTTTTTAAAGGCCCTAAATTAAACACACTGATGGAGAGAATCGAAATACATTTTTTGGGGAACACGATTCAGTCTTTAACAGGACATGATCAAGAAAAAGAAAAGTCAACCTCCATAAGGGAAGAAATTGTTAACATAATATATTCAACAAGGGTCTTGTATTCAGAAAATACAAAGTATGCTTCTAACTGGCCAAAAAAAAGACAAACAATCCAATTAAAAAGTTGGTTTACAGGAATGGCAATTTCTCAAATGATATAAAGATAGCCAGTAATCCCATAAAAAGGAAGAGGTTCAATGTTGTCAAAGATCAGACAAATGCAAATCCAAACCAGAAAGAAGTACTATACTTCATATATTCTAGATTGGCTATAATTTTTTAAAAAGGCAAATAAGTGTTGATGTAGGTCTGGACAGTTAGGACCCCTCATCGATTGCAGGTGAAAAAGTAAGAGCTTCAATCTCTATGAAAGTCATTTCTCAAGAAGTTAAAGAATAACTACATGCCCCCACAACTCCACTCACAGAGGAGTTGATAATAGGTACTAAAGCAAGTATAAACACACGTTTTAGAGGAGTGCCATTCATAAGAAATGGCAAGAAATAGTCAACACCAAAAAATGGTGAATCAATGAACAAATTGTGACATATACATACAGCATGGATATACCACCTAAATTTTGTGCTGATTAAAAGAAGTCAGATATAAACTTTGAATGACCATATGGTCGATTTTTTCCCCAGTCCTTAGTTTTTGTTGTTTTTAAGTATGAAATGTCTTCCTTCTTTGAGCCCCTGAGTTCAGCCTCTCCGAGGCAGACATGATGGTCATCCTTGGCAGGAAGGTCTTGATCTTTGTAGAGTAATACATACATATGCTAAGGATATGACTATGTAAACATTCCATCCTTGGTTAGAATTGGAGATATTCTGAAATATTTTAAATATTCTCCATATATATTCCAGACATAGAAAGCCCTTATTAACAATATTCTGTCTTGTGTTTTTTATCCATCTATTCTAGATGTAAAACAACCTAATATGTATGACCTTCTTCCGAAGCTACAGTCACAATCAACATAAAGCCAATTTAAAAAATAATCTCATTGATTTCTTAAATGCTATACCCTAACTTAACAGGTGACTTTATCTCCAAAGGTGAATCAGATGACTATGTTCTAAAGTCTGAGTAGGGTCACTTGTTTTCAACACTGTGATACAAATCTTCCTAAATCTACTACGCTATCTTGTATAATAGCAATTCAGGTACCATGTTCTATAACTGTGTGTATTATGTTTGGTTGTGATATCAAAATAGTGGATTTGAATTGGGGATGTAGCTCAGTTTAGAACATTTGTCTAATAAGCAAACATATCTGGGGTCAATTCTAAGCCCTGCAAAAATTTTTTCATAATTTATTTTACTCTGACATCAGTATTCACATGTAGGCAGTCAAGTCAGTAATGAACCAGGCTATTTTTCTCTTTTTTCTTTATCACGTTAATTATCACAACTAAATTATTCTGCCAGATCTTTGTTGATGTACGTGTAAAGAAAATGCAGATAAATACAAATTTTAATACATAATTTAACAACTCTTTATTGAGTTTGTAAGAAGTGTAATTCGTAATACATATAAATGCAAATTGATATTTATACAGTTCATTAGAATATATACACATTTTGTGTACTATGAAAAAACTGGCAGATAATACTGGCAGATCCTCATAGTCTAGCATTATACTCTTGATATCATGCTGGCTAATTCCACTACAATAGAGAAGATTTAACAATGTACATCATCAGCTCAGTGAGAAATTTCTCAGGAGGAGATATGATAGTTCAGCCTTTGTTCCTGTAGTCTCATGCCAACTCTGACTGAATAAGATGAGTAATAAGATGAGAATGTACTTTTCATACCTGTTGGCTTCAATATCGTTTAAAAATTAGGCATTCTCTATAGAGGAAAATGCCATATGAGAAACAAATAGTAGTCCCTGCATGGATTATTTCATTGTTCTTTAATTTGTCATATTTTACAGTCATTTTAAGAATTAGCAAGATAACCTTTAGATGATATTAGAAATCTGTTAAAGAGGCTTGGCCTTGGTGACTTTGTGATTTTTGAAATTTATTTTTGTTATAACTTTTATTGATCATTGTGCCCTCTTTCTTGTGATATTTCATGCTTTTGACCTCAAATATAGAATATAAATAAGAGTCTTGATTATTCACCTGGCCAGTATTAGAGGTTCTTATAAAATGATTGAAGAACATTGAATTACCTCTGAACAAATGGAAATTATTTCACTAGACCTTTGTTCACATAGTATAAAATGTAAAGAAAACACAGATAAGTACAATGTTTAATATACATTTTGACTGTTCTTTATTGAGTTTGTAAGAAATGAAAATTGATTTGATATATATAAATTCAAATTGAAATGTTTTATAGTTCTTTAGAATACATATATTTTTCATGAACTATTAGGATATTGGTAAATAACACATTCTGTATTACAGTTAAGCAAACATTTATTTTACAATTGCACTGTAAAAAATGCTATAATCAGTAAAACTCATAGTGATCAATATACTCCTGTGTTGGCTTCTTTGTGATCCAGTGTGCACTTTTTAGATTCTCTGTCCTCAAACTGAAGCCTCAAGTGTCTATAAAGTTTCCATTGTTATTAAATTGTTTGAGATCTGTTGAACACCATGGAATATTTCCATCAAGAAATTCATTCTTAGCATTTCTTGGGAAATTAATGTGCTTTAAAAAACATTTTTAATATGTGGTAGTTATGCAAGGGATTTCATTGTGATATTTCCATATATGCATATATTTTACCCTGGTTTGGTTCAATACTTCCATTTTTCTCCCTTTTATCCCCAATCCCTTTCTTAAAATGACTCCAACATGTTTTAATGTTCCATATTTATACATGTATACAAAGTACCTCAACCATATTTACAATCCTTTACTCTCTTCATTTACCTACCTCCTCCCATTACTACCCAACTCTTAACGTGACCTGTATTCTTCATTTTTCTTCAGTGTGTCCAGAACTGGTTTGCTGATACCTATGAATAATTCTTATGAATAAAATAAATATAAAGCAATCTGTAGCATTCATTTTTTTTGTAAAAGCAAATTAAACTTTTTCTATCAAAATTTGTATTAGGGTATATTTGTTGCTCAGGGGGGATCCATTGGGACAATTCCAGATAGTCTTATATTGTACATTGTTTAGATCACCCCCACCTTCTCTCCCTTTCACTCCCTTCCCCACCCTACTTAAAGTAATTGCAAAAGGTTTCTTTGTTCTATTTCACATAAGTATATGAAGTCCATCAACCATATACCTCACCTTAATTTCCTTCATTTACCCTTCTCCCTCCCACAAGTACTCCTCCCCAACAAAGTACCTATTTAACAGTCCTGTTTTTTGTTATTAACATTTAAATTGATGTGCAAAGGGGTTTCTCAATGCATCCCCACTGCGGGTTTACTTTACTTTGGTTCATTCAACCCCTTCCATTGCTCTCCCTTACATTTTACCTCCCACTTCCCATTTTTCAACAGCTTTCAACACATATTCTTTTATCCTCTACCTTAACAGATGTTGTGTTTTATAATATTGTTGATGATTTATCATACTCTTCCTTTATCTCCTTCCCAGAGTTCTATAGAGTAGTTTCATTATTACAAATAAGTTCTATATATGAGTTTGTATATGAACATGCTTGTTTTTATGTATATGTTTATCTTTTGGATTTATTTTCCACATAGGAGAGAAAACACGTGACCTTTGTCTTTCTGATCCTGGCTTACTTCACTTAACATGTCCTCCAATTGCATCCATTTACCTTCAAACCACATGCAATTATTCCTTATGGCTGAGTAAAACCCCATTGTGTATATATACCACATTTTCTTGATTCATTCATCAGTAGTAAGGCATCTGGACTATTTCCATAACTTAGCTATTGAATAGTGTAGTGATGAACATTGATATACAGGTGTCTGTATTGTACCCTGACTTACATTTCTTTGAGTACACAAGGAGCAGTATCACTGGATCATATGGCAGTTCTCTCTTTAGCGTTTTGAGAAATCTCCATAATGCTTTTCATAATGTTTTTCTAATTTGCATGTGCACCAACAGTTTCTAAGTGTTCTATTTTGCTACAACTTCACCAGCATTTCTTGCTGTCATTGACCTTAAATATGGCCATGCTAACTAGGCTGAGGTGAAATTTTAGTGTAGTTTTATTTTGCATTTCTTTTATAGCCAAGGATGTCTAACACTTCTTTATGTATTTACTGGACATTTGTACCTCTTCCTTTGAGAATTCCTTATTTGATTCATGCCCATTTTTTCATTGGGATGTTGATTCTTTGAGGGTTGATTCTGGATATCAGTCCCTTGTTGGATGAATAGCTGTCAAAGATTTTCTTCAATTCTGTGGGCAGTCTCTTGAGTATAGTTACTGTTTCTTTTGCTGTGCAGAAGCTCTTTAGTTTGATACAGTCTTATTTTTCATTCTTTCTCTTAGAAGCTGAGCCATTGGAGTTCTATTTAGGAAGTCATTCCCTAAACCTATATATGCCAGTAGATTTCCTAGTATTTTCTATAGTTCTTTCAAAGTTTCAGGCCATATATTAAGGTCTTCAATTCACTTTGAGTTGATTTTGGTTCAGGGTGAGAGACAGGATCTAGTTTTAGTCTTCTACATGTGGATATCCAGTTTTCCCAGCAACATTTGCTGAAGAGGCTATCTTTTCTCTATCAGGTGTTTTGGATTCCTTTGTCAAAGATTAGTTGGCTGTAGCTGTAAGGTTTATGTGTGGGTCATCATAAACCATTGCTTTTCATGTCTGAAAACACGTCATCGGTTTTTTGTAATCCATTGGTTTTCATGTCTCTTTTTGTGCCAATACCATGCTGTTTTTATTGCTATGGCTCTGTAGTATAGTTTGAAGTTGGGTATTATGGTACCTCTAGCATTGGATATTTTGATCAGAAATGCTTTGGCTATTGAAGGTCTTTTGTGTTTCCTTCTGTACTTTAGTATTTTTTTTTAATCTCTGTGATGAATGTCATTAGATTTTGATAGGGAATGCATTGAGCATGTTGACTACATTTGGCAGTGTGGCCATTTTCAGTGTTGATTCTACCAATCTAGGAGCACTGGAGATCTTTACAACTTCTGATGTCTCCATCAATTTCTCTCTTCAGTGGTTTATAGTTTTCATCTAAAAGATCTTTGATTTCATTTATTGAAGTTACTCCATTTCTTTATTCTTTTTGAGGCTATTGTAAATAGTATGTTTTCTCAGTCTCATCATAAGTATATAAGGAGGTTACTGATTTCTGAATGTTAATTTTGTACTCTACTACTTTGCCAGAAGAGTTTATGATTTGTAATAGTTTTTTGGTAGAATTTTTATAGTCTTTTAGGTATAAGATCATATCATATGCAAATAGGGATAGCTTGACTTCTTCTTTCCCTATTTGAATCCCTTTTATTTCTTGCTTTTGTCTTATTGGTCTGGCCAGGAATTTCAAAACTATATTGAAGAGAGTGGAGAAAGTGGGCATTCCTGTCTTGCTCCTGATTTAGCTGGAATGGTATCAGTTGTTCTCCATTTAGTATAATGCTGGCTATAGTTTTGTCATATATAGCCTTCATTATGTTGAGGAACATTCCTTCTATTTCTAGTTTCTTGAGAGCTTTTATCATGAAAAGATATTGAATTTTGTCAAAGGCTTTTTCTTCCTTCTTGAGTGGGTTGAAAACCTTTTTCCATGCTTTGAATCTAAGCCAGTTTTTGTTTTTGTTTTTTTTCTCATTGAGATGAGTCTCTTGTAAACCACATATAACTATATGTTAGGTCTTGTATTTTAGCCCACATTATTATTTTATGTCTTTTGATTGGAGCATTGAGGCCATTGACATTCAGTGTTAGTATTGAGAGATTTGTGGTGTTTCCAGTGATTTTTCCTTCTGTTGTTTACTTTTACCTATTCTTTGTTTTACTAGTCAAAAGGGTTTATTCTTTCTGGCATCTTCCTGTCTCATTCTACTTTCTTCTCTGTGTCTAAAAGTCCTTTAACTATTTTCTACACTGCTGGCTTTGTAGTTATGTATTCTTTTAGTTTTTGCTTATTGTGAAAGGTTTTAATTTCTCCTTCAATTATTAAAGATAGTTTTACTGGAAATGCTAGTCTAGGTTCACTGTTATTTTCATTCAGAGCCTGAAATATGTCTTTCCATGAACTTCTTGCATTTAGAGGTTGTGTTGAAAAATCTGCTGTTATTCTTATGGGTTTGCCTTTGTATGGGACTTGTCTGTTATCTCTTGCAGCTTTCAGTATTCTTTCTTTGTTCTATATGTTGACTGTTTTGATTATGATATGTCTGGGGATGTTTCTTTTTTGGTTCTGATATTTTGTGCTCTGTAAGCTTCCAATACCTTCAGGATCCTCATGTTCTCAAGGTTGGGAAAGATTTTAGCAGTTATTTTATTCAATAGGTTATCTATGCCTTTAGTTTGTATCTCTTCTCCTTTCAACACCTGTGATTCATAGGTTCACATAGGTTCAGTCTTTTCATTGTGTCCCAGATGTCTTGCATGTTAAGTTTGTATTTTCTTAGGATTTTTTTCATGTTATTTTATTGTTTGATCTAATTTCTCCATTTTTGTCTTCTGATGCTCTATATTCAAATTGCTCTACTCTGTTCACCAAGATTTTGATTGCTATATTGTGGGGGGATATTCATTTCAGATTATCTTTTTCAGGATTTTTGTATCTTTATTGACCTCCTTTTTCATATTCTGCTTGGTCTTCTTAATTTCATTAATCTGTTTTATTCTCTTTAAGTTCATTTAGTTGTTTATTCATGTACTCTTTGAGATCAGACACTAGCTTTTGTGTCTCTTCTTTGAGCTGATTAATCATTCTTACAATTATTTTTTGGAATTTAATCTTTGATATTTCCTCCATTTTGTTGTTCAGATCCTTAGTGATTGAGTTGCTTTTTCAGGAGGAGCTATTGCCTTTCTCCTTCATGTTGAGATTTAAAGTTGAGATTTATGTATCTTGGGTATTTTCAATTTGGGGTTCCATTCCCTTCTGAAGCATGGCTGGGATTTTATGAAGGATTATACTTGACTGGGTGGTGGTTGAGCTTTGGTTAATTTTCTTATTTCAAGATGGGATGGGAGTGGCTTAATATCAATCTCTTTATCTTCTTGTTCTATCTCCTGTTCCACGTAGGGCAAGAAGACTTAGCTATTGCAGCCTTGATGTTACAGTAATCCCTGATGAAAAACAGTTACTGTTACTGTTCCTTTTTATTTGTTTTTCAATTGGAGGAAGGATGAGTCTTTTTGGCCCTGTAAGGCTGAAGGTTATAAGAGTTGTGATGGGACAGAGACAGAGGGCAGGGTATAGTGAGTATTATGAGGTGAATAGTTTATGTAATGGGGGAGGTATTGGATGAGCTAATATAAGGCATTCATTAGGAGGCAGAGTAGGATGCATACAAGACATCAGGCAGGTAATGAACTAGTGGAGAAAAGAGGGAGAATAATAGGAAACACTGAGCAGACAGACTAACAAATCTAAACACTACAAACAGAAAAAAAAAGGAGCAAGAAAATCTGGGAATCCCTTTATCTTTTGGAACTATTGATTGGTGAAGGAGGATTGTCAGAGGGTAGATGAAGAGACAGGAGATTGATGGCTAGGGATTTGTTCTGGAGGTTGAATTTGGGATTGCAAACTTAAAGTGGTTTATGGGGTCTCATAAATGACTGCAATGATGGGGGAGAGAAGGAGGGAGGCCAAATGAGGGAATTGGGAGCAAAAGGAGCAAACCACCATTGGAAAGTACACAAAAATAAAAGAAACTTCTCAGGAAGTTCACCACAGCTCCTGAGAGGACTTTTGTTCTGGCCACAGTATGGTATAGCTTCACTTCTGCTCACTGTGTCCATGCAGCTCTCCTCAGCGGTTTGCCTGCTAGGTGCTTTTGTTGTTTGGGCACAGACCTTTTCCACACAGTTCTTTTGCTGAAGATTTGAGCTCTCCCAGTCCTCTGGGGGAGGCAGTGTTTGACTCCCTGCTGAGCTCTGGTGCTCAGTTCTAGCGTGTGGAAGAAGTGCAGACCTGCAAACATTTCTCTGAGTACTCTGTTGCTTTATCATTTTAGGTTCAGGCAGAGTTCTGCTTCTTGCTGCCTATGGGGACTGGGACATGACTTTCCAGGGCTCTAAGTTTCCAGTTTCCTTTAGGTTTGTGGGACCTCCATCCAGAGTTTGTAGCTGTCAGCAAACCAATATGTTGAATCACTGTAGTATTCTTATACAAAACTGTCAGTGGTGCTCCAAAAAGTAAATTTTGCATAGCAAACATGACCTTAATTGGGCAAGGATATTAACTCTGTTAAGAGATAATACTATGCTAAATATATGTCTAGCACCTTTCTTCTACTTGGATATGACCTACAGATTAAAATTTTTCCAACTATTTTTTTCTTATGACAAAAGTGATAGTTTTTACTCTTTTGTCCTTTGTTCCTGTGCTGGGTTGGGGTACATTGTGACATTTACAAAGGTTCTTACAATGTATCATACTTGAATTCATTGCCTCTACCACTCTCCTTTACCTCCCTCCTCCCCCAATTCCTGGAATATTTTCAACAGGTATCATTTTTGCATTTAAAATACATGTGTACACATTTTTTGCACCATATTCATCCTCTGACCTCCTTTCCCTATCACCCTTCACCAGTACCAAACCCCCTCAACTCCAGGCAGGACACATTCTGCCTTCCTGTTCTCTGATTTTGTAGAAGAAAAAAGATAAAACATAAATGAAACACATGACATTTTTGCTTGTTTGAGATAAAAGTAGCTATGCAAGGAGTTTCCTTGTGAAAACTTGTATATATATATATATATATATATATATATATATATATATATATATATATATGTACAAACCCAATTGGTTCATCACCTCTAATTATCTACATTCTACTTTAGTCTCTTTTTCATGGCAGTTTCAATTGGTTTAAGATTTCTGTATTCATTCTTGTACATAGAGTATATCAAGCATATTTCCCTACCTCTCCCGTGCATGACCTTCCCTTAGCGTGACCAGTGTTTCATATTATTGCTTCATTTGTCTTAGGTCTGTATTCCACACATGAGAGAGAACATGCAGCTTCTGGCTTTCTGGGTCTGACTAACTTCACTTAACATCGGGTTGTCGGGTTCCATTCATGTATCTATGAATGACAAAATTTCATTCTTTTCTGTGGCTGAGTAAAATTCTGCTATATATAAATACCACATTTTCTTAAACCACTTGTCAGTAATGGATTAATATCTTGGCTTTTCCCATAGCTTAGGTATTGTGAATAGTGCTGCAATATGCATGAGTGTGCAGGTGCCTTTGTTATGAACTGACTCACAGTCCTTCAGGTATATCCCTATGAGTAGTATTGCTGGATCATATGTCAGGTATAATTTTTGTTTTTTAAGGAGCCTTCAAGCTAGTTGTTGTACTATCTTACATTCACACCAGCAGTATATGAGGGCTCCTTTTCTCACACATCCTTGCCAATTATTATAAACTAATACTTGCTTATTCAATAATTTTGCTATTATAATATTAATGAACATAAAGAATAGCAAAAATGGATAAATGGATAATAATAATTTATGATTTTTGATTCTTTGATACTTGGGAATTTTTGATTTCTCTTTCATGAATTCCAGAAGTCAAAATTTGTCAGCAATTAGGGACATTATGGAACATCTTGTATTTCTATTAAATGGCAATTTTAGTATACTGTGTCTATCATTTTGTTTGCTGATCCCTCATTTTTTTTCCTTCTCAGTTTATATCCCATTTGAGAGGTGGTCCTTTTGCTGTTTTACATAGTTTTTCTTATTCCTTTGAACACAGAGTTGGAGGACCTGGCTCAAGCATTTTCCACATATACTTTCCTGAATGTGACACATGGCTTAAACTGGCACTTTCTTCCAGAGCCAATGCTTTGCCAGCATAATGAAACTAAATGTTAAAAGTAGAGAATGCAATGAAATCCAATGCCTAGATTTTTCTGTCTTTCAAGACAGCAGCTTTAGTGGTAAGTGGAGCACTGTGTCTTTTTCACTGTATTTTCTCCAGGGCCATGAATGAGAACCCTCGTTCTCCATAAGCACCAGCCACATGCTGTCAATTGTGTGGAGGGGAGACAGTATTAATGTCCAAGACTTTATTGTTGAGAAAATGAATTGCCTATTTTAGGTAAAATGTTGATATTAATGTAATCCTTTTCTTGTGATACAAAATAATTTTCCCATACTAAGTAAAAGAAAATTTGGTCTGTGTATCTATTCATTTATGTGCCATGCTTTTCAGAAATGAATTTAAATGCTGGAAATCAAGATACTGATGTTCAACTGATACTTGCACACATAAAGTTATCCCATTGCTATAAGGAGTTTTAAAAGCATATTTGAGCAGTGAATATCTCATTAGAGCCTAACTATATCCATAATGAAAACTTCTCACTAAACCTTTTTCCACTAATGCATTTTCAACTTGAAAAATTGAGAAATTAAATAAAATTTGTCAAATAAAAATTACTTTAATCCATCTTGAAACATATATTGATAAAAATTTATTGAATTCTTCATTTATGTTCTCAACTATGTTTCATTTAACTACCTCTCCCCCAACTTTTCACATATTCCATTAAAAGCAATAATGAGCAGCATTCTATGCTATAGCTTTGAAATACAAAAATCAATCTTATTTTTTTCTTTTTAAATAATTTATTTAAAAAAATAAATATGTACTCAAATTTTCATAATTTTATCATGACATTTGCTTTTTTCCTTTCTATTTTAGGGTGTTTTAATCTTATTATTATTTTTTTTTTTGGTTCTCAAATGCCCTTAAGTTTTAGTTTGTCATAAATTTCATATTTTCCTCAATCTTACAAATGATAAATGATAAAGTTAGATGCTTGATGAAAATTAAAACTAAGGAAGTACTTGAAAGACATATCTTTTCATGTTCTTGTCAGCTAAATTATCCTTCTGCCAAGTGTGTAACTGTGAGGCTCAACCATGTTTCAAATTTAGAAAAAGAAGTTTAAATCAGTTCTTTGCAGAAGTGCTGTTTGCTTCAGTCACAGTAGCTTCGTCATGTCAGTTCTCTGATTTATAGGTCCTTTCTTTTCCACTTTATACATATAGATCTTTAAAATGGCATTTAAAACCTGACCTCAGGAACTCTCAATTTTCTTTTAATGCCACATGACTCCACCCACTGGTTTCTATATTTCAGGGGATAGGGGTAAGATTATGCTGCATTTGCTTATTTTTTCTTTGTTATCTCTCTAGAAATATTTAAATTATTTAAAGACATTGATTAGTTTTTCTGAACTCTGCCATACTTGATTTTAAAAATTGAAAATATATTAAGGATAGAACCAATTGTGTGCATTTTAAACAATTTTAAGAAAGAAAAGTATTTCAATAACATAAAATCTATAAATCATAATATATTAAGAATTTTGTCACCCTTAATGCAGAGAAACTAAAGCAGATACCTTAAAGCAACTGAGGCCAATAGGAAAAGGGGAACAGGAACTAGAGAAAAGGTTAGATCAAAAAGAATTAACCTAGAAGGTAACACCCACGCACAGGAAATCAATGTGAGTCAATGCCCTGTATAGCTATCCTTATCTCAACCAGCAAAACCCCTTGTTCCTTCCTATTATTGCTTATACTCTCTCTACAACAAAATTAGAGATAAGGGCAAAATAGTTTCTGCTGGGTATTGAGGGGGTGGGGGGGAGAGAGAGGGGGTGGAGTGGGTGGTAAGGGAGGGGGTGGGGGCAGGGGGGAGAAATGAACCAAGCCTTGTATGCACATATGAATAATAAAAGAAAAATTAAAAAAAAAAAGAATTTTGTCTATTTTAAAATTTAAAACCCTAACTTAAAAAAAATCACAAACAATAAAATGGAAATACATATGGATAACTACTTTCCAATTATGTCATAGAGAAATGGTGACTTTTCCATAAGTATAAGGAATGCTATACATTATTAACAAAAATAATAACTAGTTCAACTGCAAAATTAGTGAAGGATGTGAGTGCTTTAGGAATAAGAAACATACTTGGATTTTTAGCACATAAAAAAGATGCTTGTGGTTACTGCTAATAAAACAGGCACAAATAATACTATAATAATATACTGAGTTCTGGAGAAAAGGTTATATCAAAAAGAATTAACCTAGAAAGTAATACACACACACAGGAAATTAATGTGAATCAGCTCCCTGTATAGCTATCCTTATCTCAACCAGCAAAAACCCTTCTTCCTTCCTATTATTGCTTATACTCTCGCTTCAGCAAAATTAGAAATAAGGGCAAAATAGTTTCTGCCTGGTATTGAGGGGGAGGGGGAGAGAGGGAGGGGGCAGAGTGGGTGGTGGGGGAGGGGATGGGGCAGGGGGGAGAAATGACCCAAGCCTTGTATGCTCATATGAATAATAAAACAATGAAAAAACTACTGAGTTCTCCTAACACTAAGTGATGATCAACATCTGGAAAAATTTGCTGTTTTATAGTATAAAAATTTATCAGTGAAAGAAGACAGATGACTGTTGTCATTGTGCCCTGTATAAGCTGCAGTCAAACCCAGTCTTTTATAAAAGATAAGATTAATCTGGAAGAAACTTTCTAGTGATTTGCTTGTCAGTAGTGCTAATGCAAATTAGATCATGTCAATGAGCATGAAGTTGACTTAGGAAAAAAGTGACCATTGTATTCAGAAACCATGTCTATTAAACCTTTTCTTTTCCCTCTGAAGGAATAACAACAATTAGAATGATAAAGAAAATGGTTTTTTGGGAAGACTTCGCTGGTGTATATAATCAATGATATTCTCATATTGCTACCATAAATAAGTCTTTGTTGATCATATGGGCATTTTAGTCTTGCAGAAAATGGGAAAAAGTGTCAGCAAATTATCCAAAAGTTACACATTAGAAAAGCTGAGAAGAAAGATTGCCATCGTGAGCAAATGTAGCTACCTCAAATGGTTTGGTCAGATTAGGCACCACTATGGTCTTTTACATGAAATATTTAGGAGGAAACCTGATATATTATAAGAATACAGTAACTGTTAACTTCTTATTACCACTTTAGGGATTATTCAGGTGGAAAATTATGTAGTGTGTTTTTGAAATGGGTGTGGAATATATTTCATGGATAAAGATGAAGTTTTAAAATGACAGTATCTTATTTTCATTTATTTTAGTCACCTAGTCCCCCCTTTTTAGGATGGTGGTAAGAGAGTTTCAACTCAGAGCCTCACACTGTTTATGCAGGCACTCTACCACTTGAGCCACACCCCTAACTCTTTTTGAGTTAGTTATTTTCCAATTAGGGTCTCGCATTTCTTTTGCCCAATCCGTCCTGGCCTGCAACCCTTCTATCTACATCTGCCAAATATCTGGGATTATAGAACTGAAACTCCTTCATTTGACTTACTGGCTGAAATGGGATCTCACTAATATTTTCCCCCTGACTGGCTTTGAACCATGAGTTAGCATGAGCCACCTCACCTGGGTATTTCAACCATTTTGATTTACTCTTTAGTGCTAATTTAAGTAAGGAAGTAATTTGAGGATAAAATAATACTACAACAAACTGAAAAGCATGGTCTTTTCTCAGACTAAGCATTATTTGCATTTCTCCTCATTCAATTCTTTCTAGGTGCTATTGCTTCCATTTTCAAAACATCACTATTCTATACTATCCTCAAACAGGAAATCTAATTTCAAAACAAATGATTCACTAGCAAAAGAATATACTCCTTCTATCTGATGATAACTATCCATCTTCACAGCTAAGATGCGGAAATAAGAAAGGATATAGGGCTGTAGTGATTCTTCAGAGACCAACATAGTTCATCTTCTCAATTTCAATACGACGACAATGAGGACTGGTGTATCAATTTTCCTGTAGCACACTCAGTGACATAACTTTGCTCATTTATTATCATGTCTCATTTTCAAACTCAAATGCTAACATTTTGTCTTTGATAGGCAAAGCATTATTTTTAAGTGTCCTTTTCACAGAGGTTTCAATTTCTCAATTAAAAAAAGATTATTTCAAAGATGTAAGCAGTATAGCACATTAAATTATAGAATTCCATAAAAGGAATATTACATGTCAGTTTCAATATTCTATATGCATTTCTAGGAACATAGATCTCTTTTCTTTGCAGTCAAGTTTCCATACTGTACTCTTCCATACAAAATCACTTCGTGTGTTAACAGGTTTTGAAGTCACTCATAATCGTGTTCACACTTCTACCATCTTATTATGACCTAAACTCTGTTTAAGGTTTAATTTTAAAAATAACTGACACTTATTAAAATCCCCCACATAATATTATTACTAGCCATGCAGAAAATTACTTTGCTGCAGGAAACAAAGCCATTCAATATAATCTTTACTCCTTTTAACAGGAGAGATAATTGTATTAATCACAAGTCAAAATCTTGGAAGTAGAGTTCTTTCTAAGCTAACCTAAGACATGACTGTCATTTAAAGATGGCACATGATAAGAGTGATGTTAGATAATGCAGCACAACTACCTACCATGATGATGAGTATATTTAAAATATTAACATGTGTTAAATATTTGTTGAATATGAAGATAGCTGGGTTAGTCCCAGAGGGAGCTAGTTTCCTTGTTAAAAATGTCATCATATATCATGCCCACTAAGGCCACTTCCTCCTCTCCTTACCTATTCATAAATGTTAAAGGCCCTGATAAAGAAGAAGAGATGTCTCATGTGACTCCTTCAGTGACTGGGCTTATTGCATGCCTTCAAAGATAACAATGGATCATGGATCCTAATACTGACCGGTACCTTCATTCTTCAATGTTTCTCTTTGAATTCTTTAGAATTGATGATTTGTAAATGTACTTTTAAAATAAATGTTTACATGAAATGCAACAAAAATAATTTTAATAAGGAGCTTGTTTTGAGAGTCTCAGTAATATGTTATTTTCATGAAATTTTGGACATGAAAGAAATGTTAAATTGTGTTATATTATACAAGGAGAAAATAAGATTTGAAGAGACTGTTACTTATGAAGAAGTATACCATTAGTGAAGTTTAGGAAGAAATTTCATATTAACCAATGCTCATTTAAATACTAATTGCAATTTTCAAAGATATTTAAAGTATCCATAAATGAATCACCCAGCACATTTAGGTAATGGTAGAAGGCATTTTTGAATTTTTTTTTTTTGGCAGTCCTTGGGTTTGAATTCAGAGCCTTGCAAATGCAAGAAAGCAGTCTACCACTTGAACCATGCCCCCAGCTCTATACATCTTTTTCAAATTTAAATAGAGCATACTCAAAGTTCACAAATCTCAAGTATGCAATGCAAACTAAACACATCCTAGTCGCTAGCACCCTGGCCAAGAAATACAGTATTGCAATCCAGGCATTAGGTACATGCTTATAATCTCAGCACTTAGAAGTCTGTTTTCTCTTCATTACAGTCATTCTTTGTCCCTAAATTCTGCCTACATGTTCTTTTTGTTTGTTTGTTTGTTTGGTTGGTTGGTTGGTTGGTTTGGTTTGGGTAGAAAGTACTGAGGTTGGGGCTGAGAGCATTTTGCTTACTACTAAGCAGGCACTCCCCCACGTAAGATACGCTATTTGCTACTTTTGCTTTTAGCTGTTTTTCACAGAGAGTCTCACATTTATGGTTGGACTGGCCTGTAACCCCAAAAGACTATTTGTGCTTCCTGTGTAACTGGGAAGACAATAGCACACCACCACACTTAGTTTTTATTGATTGAGATGTGGTCTTATGACCTTCCTGCCTGCACTAACCTTGAACCATTATTCTCTGGGTCTCTACTTCTTAGGTGGCTAAGATTACAGGCATGAACCACCAAGCCTGGTTCTTGTGTGGTTTTAGTAGAGGATATTACTGATTCAATTTTATATTCTGTAATAACATATTAGTGTCTATTCTAGTATTAATCTATGCATTTTTTTCTTTTCTTTTTTGTTTTATTATTCATATGTTCATACAAGGCTTGGGTCATTTCTCCCCCCTGCTCCCACCCCCTCCCTTATCACCCACTGCACCCCCTTCCTCTCCCCCCCTACCCCCTCAATATGTAGCAGAAACTATTTTGCCCTTATTTCTAATTTTGTTGAAGAGATAATATAAGCAATAATAGGAAGGAACAAGTGTTTTTGCTAGTTGAGATAAGGATAGCTATACAGGGAGTTGACTCACATTGATTTCCTGTGCATGTGTGTTACCTTCTAGGTTAATTCTTTTTGATCTAACCTTTTCTCTAGTTCCTGGTCCCCTTCTCCTATTGGCCTCAGTTGCTTTTAGGTATCTGCTTTAGTTTCTCTGCGCTAAGGGCAACATATGCTAGCTAATTTTTTAGGTGTCTTACCTATTCTCACCTCTCCCTTGTGTGCTCTCGCTTTTATCATGTGCTCAAAGTCCATATACCCTTGTTTTGTTTGCCCTTGATCTAATGTCCACATATAAGGGAGAACATACGATTTTTGGTCTTTTGGGCCAGGCTAACCTCACTCAGAATGATGTGATGAATTCCATCCATTTACCAGCAATGATAACATTTCGTTCTTTTCATGGCTGCATAAAATTCCATTGTGTATAGATACCACATTTTCTTGATCTGTTTGTCAGTGGTGGGGCATCATGACTGTTTCCATAACGTGGCTATTGTGAATAGTGCCGCAATAAACATGGATGTGCAGGTGCCTCTGGAGTAACCTGTGTCACAGTCTTTTGGGTATATCCCCAAGAGTGGTATTGCTGGATCAAATGGTAGATCAATGTTTAGCTTTTTAAGTAGCATCCAAATTTTTTTCCAGAATGGTTGTACTAGTTTACATTCCCACCAACAGTGTAAGAGGGTTCCTTTTTCCCTGCATCCTCGCCAACACCTGTTGTTGGTGGTGTTGCTAATGATGGCTACTCTAACAGGGGTGAGGTGGAATCTTAGTGTGGTTTTAATTTGCATTTCCTTTATTGCTGGAAATGGTGAGCATTTTTTCATGTGTTTTTTGGCCATTTGAATTTCTTCTTTTGAGAAAGTTCTGTTTAGTTCACTTGCCCATTTCTTTATTGGTTCATTAGTTTCGGGAGAATTTAGTTTTTTAAGTTCCCTGTATATTCTGGTTATCAGTCCTTTGTCTGATGTATAGCTGACAAATATTTTCTCCCACTCTGTGGGTGTTCTCTTCAGTTTAGAGACCATTTCTTTTGATGAACAGAAGCTTTTTAGTTTTATGAGGTCCCATTTATCTATGCTATCTCTTAGTTGCTGTGCTGCTGGGGTTTCTTTGAGAAAGTTCTTACCTATACCTACTAACTCCAGAGTAATACTATACATTTGACAATCATTTTAAATGACTGATTTTTAAAATGCTGCTTCCTTTGTGGTTCAGACACTACATCATGAGTATAACCTATTTCAACTTGGAAAATTCCTGTGAACTTTCTTTCATTCACTGATTCGTTCCTCATTCAGATAAGTTAGCCAATAAGACATAGAAGCCAATCTTCACTTCTCTTATAGTCCCCTCACATTTGCCAAGAATTTGTTTTTGATTCTTTCTTAGATTTTTCATATGTCTACTTACAGTATACATATCTATTTTTCTGCTAGAACCCTTAAAATAATAATAATGGTCATTTCAATTTCTCTGAATGATAAAATAATTATTTTCACCATGTTGCCGTATCTGAATATGGTTGTATTTATATTTTGCCTCTTCAAAATGCATAATTTGTGTTTTGCCATACTATGTTTTTTCTTTTTGTCAAAAACTAAATGTGCAGTATTGGATAATAGCGACTGAGATAATGTCATCTTTTAATGTGAGAATTTGTATTGTACTCTGTTTATTGTTTGAAATTCCTTTAACATTCTTGATTTTGTCTTCCCAATTGACTATGACTTTCTTCGGATTCCCAACAGTGAGAAACTATGTTTGGGAGCTTATAAAATGTAATTCATTCTTAGCATAGTAGAACCCTGTTTGTGGTTATTAAGGTGTCACACAGGGGAGTATTTGATAATCTTTGGATTAAATATCAAAGTTTTACTGGCTTTATATGCTGACTCTGTGACATCTACATGAGTTTTTCCATTAGCATAGTACTTTGATTCCCCTTGTCTCCTACAATCTCTTCTGGTTATAGTGTTTCCAAACCATTTTCTTGAAACCCTGACTCTTGGTGAAGGAGATTGAATGTGATCAATGTACTTTATATACTTGTATGGAAATGGAAAAAATGAAACCCACTGAAATTGCTTTAAGAAGGGTGGAGGGATAAAAGAGAATGATAAGGAGATGGATCTAATCAACATACATTTTAATCACATATGTAATTGTCACAATGAAACCCCCTGTACAAATAACATATGTCAGTAAAAATGTAAAATAAATAAACAAAAAGAAAGAGCTAAATAGCAAAACTAGAGGGGAACAGAATGGGAGGAATCATCTTCTCTCAGCTGAGTATTGCACTGCTGCAGAATAAGTCTTTGTTCTGGAGAAGATGCTGTATGTGTTGCACAAAATTTCTCGTGCCTTTCCCTTGCCAGAGCCACAAGAGGACCTTATCAGATCCTGTATGAAGTTAGTTAGAATCGTGTAAGGAAAGGCAACAGAAGTGTCAGTCCTTCTCCTAAGTCTCCAATCCCTAGGAATATTTTACTCTCACACTAGTCTAAACTCAATTCATAGCAACTCATCACAATTTTCATTTAAGGGGTCCTATTAATTTTTGAAGCCAGCAGCAATATTTCAAAATAAGCAAATTCTAATTTTGTATTTCTGTGTGGTCTCTGTACCTGCATTTGAGGGTAGTTGGTATATAAAGTTGGTATAAAAATATCAGTTTCAGTATCTTTTTTTATTGTTATATTGGACATGATGACTTCCAAATTATATGCATGCTGGAGCTGTATCTGAAAATTCAGTTGTATGTGTATATATATATATATATAAATATATATATATATACATGTATAAGTATATATGTATATATGTATATATATATATGTAAATATATATATATACATGTATAAGTATATATGTATATATGTATGTATATATGTTTATATGTGTTCTCCACATATATAAATGTATATGTGTAATATGCTATGTATCCCATTTAAAAAAAAACAAAAAATGTGTCTACTTGAATAGTTTGAGGAATTCATAAAGAAGTAAAGCATATCCTGATTAAAAACTTTTCCCAAAGCAAACGTTTTAGAAAAGCATGTTTATTCTAAATGAAAAGAATTAGTGCTAGGGCTGATGAATTATTATTGTTTCAACATTATGTTCATAACTCAAATTACCTTCCGTTCATGACCCATGAGCACATCTATGACTCTTTTGGAAGGAAAAGTATATATTTTGATTGACAAAAACTGTTAGATATTTTCTAAGATTTGTCAAGACTCTAAATTTTGATTTCAAACCTGCTTAATAGTGAGGGAAGTCATTAATTCATACTCTAGTATTCTTTTGGAGCACACAAAAATGTGATAATAATATGACTTAAGGAAATGGTGGTTGGCAACTAACTTACACTTTCTAGTGCAGCATTATTTTTTGGATTTGGAAGATTATTTAGCATAACTTGAAGAGGCTGAAACCTTTCCATAAGCATATGCCCTAATGGAGTTAATGTTACATTTATGTAACTTGGGGCCTAAATTAACATTAAGGCCACAACAAATGAACTGGTAATGGTTGGAAGAGTTGACAAAATTATATATAAAAGTGACATGTAGCATTGCCATTCAAAAAAAATCTCAATTGTGTAACATATATTTTTATTGTAATTTCAAAATTGTTAAGGTAAAGTGGATTAACCAAACTTGTGTTTCTTTTACAGAGTTAAGAGAAGTTGCAGCACTCCAATGATTTTAAGAATTCATTATGTGTTCCCATGAATCTGCATTATGAGTTTTGCAAGTGTATATTTGCTTTAAAAAAGTCTTCACAAGATCCCACTATCATGCCATCTTCTTACTCAATTAAAATTTTTTCATTCCATGCACAACACACAACTCATAAGTAATTGTCCTGTTCATCAGTAGATGGATATATATTCACTGATTTTCCTATTTCAATGCACTTAGATATGAGGATAAAAGGCCTTTCTTTTCTTGGGTGGTATACCACATTCATACAGTATCACTCTATATTGAAATGAGTAAAATGTTCTTGGAATCTTATGGTTTATGCGTCTTTTGTTCAAACAACTTTATTAATTTATTATTAAGATTTCCACTGTTGTCTGGAAATTTGGTCATGTCATCAATTCTTACTATTTCTTTACCCACTCCTCTACTTCCTTGTCCCTTGCCCTATTATTTCCTTAGGAAACCCTTTTACTTTCATGATATCATTTTTCTCTTTTTCTTTCACTTTGTTTTTTCCCCCCAATTTCCATCAATGAGAGAAAATATGTGATATTTGTCTTTTGGTGATTGTCTTATTTCATTAATATGATGTTATCTACTTCTATGAATTTTCCTGCAAACTTATACTTTCATTCTTCTTTATCCATTAATACATTGACAGGCTGCTAAGTTAATTCCATTATTTTGCTTATCATAATTTTATATTTCATGATAAACATGAGTATTCAGGTATGTCTGAGGTAATATGACTTTGATTCTTTTGAGTATAAACCCAAAACTGGTGTGACTGTATCATATGGAAATTCTTTTTTTATTTGCTTTTATTTTCAGGATCCTCCATAGTGATTTACATTAATTTACATTTCCACCAGGAGTGGCAAAGGTTCTTATTGCCTCAATTTTCATAAGCATTTGTTATTATTTGTTTTCTTGATGATAGCTATTCAAACTTGGATGAGGTGGAATCCCAATGTAGTTTTATATCCCATTTCACCTGGCTAGGATATTGAATACTTTTTTTCTTGTATTTACTTTCCATTTGTAGATTTTCCCTTGAAATTGTTTGCTCAATTCTATGACTCAATTTTATCAATATGATTATTTGTCTTTTCATTATTTAATTTTTTAGTTTCTTCATATTTTCTAGATATTAATCTCCTCTTGGATGAATATCTGGCAAAGATTTTCTCTTGTTCTGTAGGGTGTATCTCCACTCTCAATTGTTTCTTTAGTTTTACAGAAGATTTTCAATTTAATGGAATTTCATTTATCAATTCTTGATCTTATTTCTTAAACAGTTGGAGTCCTACTCGGGAATTCATTACCTATGCCTAGATCTTGAGGAATTTCCCTTGTGTTTTCTTTAGTAGTTTCAAACCTGTAGGTCTTATATTAAAATCTTTGATACATTTTGTAGAGAAAAATCGAGATCTAGTTTCAGTCATTTGCACATTGGTTTCGTTTTTTTCTCCACTTGTTAAAAGGTAATCTTTTTTCTAGCATGTGTTTTTGGTGCCATTGTCAAAAATCAGATAGCAGTACCTGCCTAGGCCTCTTTCTGGATCTTCTGTTCTCTTCTATTCATCTACGTATCTCTTTTTGTGCCAGTACCACACTGTTTTCGTTACTATAGTTACATAGTATAAGTTGAAATGGAGTATTATATATAGATAGCATTGATATTTTTGTTCAGGATTGCCTTGAGCTATTTGTGATTTTGATTTCCTTTCTTTTTTTGGGGGGGTGGGGTGGTATCTGGAGAATTTTCTAGGCCTTCTTTCCAGTTTCATAGTGAATATGTGCCTAAACACATTCCTATGTAAAAGGCTATTTACATTTGGGTGATACTATTCTAGGACTTTTGGCTATAGATATTTTCCTCCAGATTTTTATGAGCCATATAAAATGGCCTTTCCATACATCAGAAAAAGTATTATACATAGAGAGGCAGATAGATAGATAGATAGACAGACATATAGATAGATAGATAGATAAACTGACTCTCTCTCTCTTCTTTCTCATAAATTCAGAGTCTTGTGAAGACAAGGTGCTTCAAAGACTTTCATATGACAGAAACACAAGAATATCAGGAACAGGGTGACACTATCAAGTATATGTGCTCTCTGGTGTTAGATGTGTCAATATGAGGAAGTTTCAGTGGAGAGTATATATTAGGATCCTGTGCTAAGTGTTCCCTCTAATCCTGAAAACAACCTCTCCATCCCTCTTAATATCAATGAGTTGCCATATATCAAACACAAACTACTGATTTTTATACAATTCACACTCACAATTTCCATGCATGAAGCTTCTCTTGTATCTCTTTCATGAGTAGATCATTTAGCCTTGATCCAAGGAATGCATTATGTACTCTTTTTCGTTACTTTTCCTGTCTCTGTCTACCGGCTTCTGAGCACTGAATGTTTAGGAGTTTCTTCCACTTTTTCTGCCATCACCCATGTGGACATAGGTCTGCTCTTAATATTCACCTCCAAAACGGTGTGTATCTCGTCTCAAGAATTACACTTGTTGCGGTCCACTTCACTAACAGGTTTATAGTGACTATAATATTGTCAGAATTAGTTCAAATATTTGAGAGATAAGTAATGTCTTTGACATTAGTGAGCACTGATTAGACTTGTACCAGTGTACTTCAATAGGACTGTCATATCCCAGATAAATATAATTCAAGAGCTGTTCTCTGCATTTTTCACCTGCAACTGGAAGTCATTCTCTACCTCTATCCTCAAAAGCATATGTTCTTTTCAAGAGAAAATCCAGGATCGGAGTCCCATTGCTACAGAAATTGATTTGTAAAAGTATTCTAAAACTGTATGAAAGAGGCAAAAGCAATACAAAATAAACTCCCACTCTTCTTTCTATATTTCTTTTTTATTTCCCTCAGAATTGCATTTGTAGAATTTCTTGGCTGGATGCCAGTCCTATCCTAAGTCACTTTAAAATGCTCTTGACAATTCTGTTCATTCATTATATGAATACAAAAACAGTGAGCAGAAAAAGCCTGAAACTTAGCTCACTGATAATTGCTCCCTTATTTTCCTAAATGTCTCTGCAAGCATAGACAAATTTAGTAATCTGTTTTTTCTTTAGCTGTTTATAGTTTGTTTCCTGAAGAATATCTTTTTAGATGGACAGAAAATATTGCCTCTGCTAGTTTAATATTAATCTGTTATCTCTGTTGTTCTTAAATATTTTAATCTTCATAGCTTTATAATTTTAACTTTATGTTCATGTAATCAAAAGTCTCAATGAGAAGTCTATCTTCTGTAGACTTGATGAATATTCATATAAAAGGTATTTTTACAGCAAATTCCACTAAGTATAATTCTTTTATAACATTTTGGTACATTGTACTTCATTTCATCTCTATTTTGCATGCTATTATTCGCATCAGGGTATTTAAAATTATAGAATTAGCATTTTATTCTTCTGTTAGTATTATTCCTTCTACATCAAATTTTGACAATTTAGTCTGAAGTTATTGTGGGTTTGCTCTTCTAGACATAATTTTCAAGGCTGACCATTCTAGGTAAAACTACTTATGGATATATTTGCCAAAGTATTATATTTTATCATCATTTTCAAATAATCACAAATTTTCAAATGCAATTTTAAGCACTTTCCTTTGTATTTTATGTGTGACCATCTGTGTTCTCCTAGGTAACCAAACAACCACCACTTCTTTAACTTCAGCACACTGGCATATGCCAAACAGAGTCTGCTGACTTATAAGACTATTCCTTTCCTATCCAATACTGTAGCATGCATATTACATGCATTTTATATTTCCAGCAAAGTATGCTTCCTCAATCTGTTCATTAATGTTATAATTTCCTATTTTGATGGTACACATATATTAGTCATTGTTCATATGTTTTGTATCATGCAGTCCAGAATTCATACTTACTATGAATTAGGTAAGTGATGTGAGTGAGTTGTTAATTTATTTTATTTTATGTTTTTACATTTACTCACATGTGCATGCATTATTTGGGCCACCTCCATCTCCACCCACCACCGTTTCTGGGCAGAACAGTTTCTGTCCTCTTTCTCTCCAGTTTTGTTGAAGAGAAGACAAAAAGAATACCATTTTTGGTAGTTTGAGATAAAAATAGCTATACAGACTTTAAAACTAGCACACAATAAATATTTTCAGTTCCATCTTATGAGATAATCCAAAAATTTTCAATTTAATTATTTCGCTACCCCTAGAGTCTTATCGTTTTGATAGCCCATGCAATTAGCAATAGAAAAGTAAAAATCATTAGTGTTAAACAATGTTTAAATGAGCTTTGGGTCAAAATATAAATATTAAAATATTTATAATTTAAGGTCACAAAACTCAGGACTTTCCACTAACAATATAGTTTGTTACAATGTGCTTTGTATTATGTTTTAGTATTGTATTTTAAAGCAAAAAGTCTATCTCAAGAAACATTTAAATTTTTTGTATTTGCTGAAACTTTCTGTCTTTAAATCTTTTCAATCTATATGAAGAAGTTACTTATCAATGTTCACTCAAAAACTCCCATTAGCAGCTCTGAATTAGTAAATCATAAACTTCTACCGGATGTTCTTCGAAGATAGTCTCTAAGGCAAGGGACCTAGGGCTGTTAGTCATGTGATAATTCATTCTTCTTCAAGGAAAATGGGATGAAGTTTGTCACTACCTTTCCTTACATAGATTGTGCAAAGTTCTATGAACATTTCCACCCTGGAGAAAACCTGTGCATATTTCAGTAAGACAAAGTAAATGAAAATCTACACTTTTTGGTGACATCTTTATAATATCCTTGTTCTGACTATATATAATCGTACTTGCTATTTCAATGTTTCTAATTTAATATTAAAAAATCTAAATTAATTGAACAAGGCAAAATGTTTTAATTATATGTCATTTCTGTCCATAACTTCCATTGCAGTGGAACTGATTGAAACTAGGATATTTCCTTCAACTGAAACTGTTTGGCCATGCTTTCTAGTTCAGGTAGGGAGTGTCTTTGTTGGGTATCTTCTAAAGTCTAAGGATATAAGATATTCCTTTTAATTGCTTTTCTTAAAACTTTTAGAGTTCTTTCTACCTAGCCAATTTTTCACTACTCTCCCTTGTTCTAGTTAAAATTTTTTTACATGAACTTTTCCTTATGAAAATTATTCTGTGGTTTTACTCTCCTGATAGGGCCTTCCTTGATATAATTCACTATTATGATTTACTGAAAGAAGAATTAGACTTAGAAATAGCATTGAATATTAGATCCGTGTGTTTCTAAACTCAGTATTCTCCTAGTATAACTGCTAACTTATTCATCCATCCTGGTATGCACTGCAACTCCTCACATAAGAGATGAGTCTATTTATTTTCTCTTTGAATTTGGACCAAATTGTGTCTGATTTGATGAATAGATTATGACAGCCTAGATGCACTGTCGTGGAACTCAGCAGCTACATTGTATGGAAGCCAGGCTAGAGTATTAAATGATTAAAGATCACATGGGAATAGACAGTGAAAAATGAAAGACCACTTCCCTAACCATCTTTCAGCGAATGAAGTTGTTTAAGAGACCCCAACTGAGACTGGCAGAATTTCAAATCTGAGCACTAGACTATTTAAAATAGCATAATGAATAATAAGTTATTATAATGCTGTTGTTTATTAAGCACAAGCAAATGTTAAGATAGCAACTCAGAAATCATGGTTGATTTGGGGTATTACTATTTTCAGACTTGAGTAGGCAGGAACAAGTCAGCTCACTTTGTCATAGGTTCATATTCACATTTCTTTCTTGTTACAGAAATATTTGTTTCTGCATTAAGGCATAAAAAGTTGAATTTCTTAAGTGAAAATTCTGTAATATAGAGATAAGGGCAAAATAGTTTCTGCCTGGTAGTGAGGGAGTAGGGAGGTAGAGGGAGGGGGCAGAGGAAAGGGAGGGGGTTGGGGAAGGGGGGAGAAATGACCCAAACATTGTATGCCCATATGAATAAAAGAAATAAAAAAATAATGAAATACATACTTTTCACCAAAAGAAGAAAATTCTGTAATAATTGCTATCACCCACCTTGTTTACTCTATCAGTTGAAATGGATTGCTAGTTGTCTTTACAACATGGCTAATCTGGTGATTGCAAAGTTCAGCCAACTGTACAGAAAACCTGGACAGGTCTGCGCTGGGGCTTTGGGCCACCTCAACCAGAACATTCCACCATGACAACACAACTCTTTCAGAGTTTTCAAGCTCAAGAATGTTAATAGTGTTAGCAAAAAGGAAGATCACAGTGACCCATTTTGTGGATGTAATGATGTCCTGCCAGTGAGAAAATCACCATGCTTATGTTCATTGCCTTGATCAGACGACCAGCTTTTCAACGAAATGATTTAGTTCTCACTGAAATTCACATAAATTTGTTTTGCTAAAATGTATTGCACTATTTTGGTAGCTTTGAATGAAGGCAAAGCCAAAGTTGGAAAATTCAAAAAAGATTTGTTCAACCAATGTAAAAATCCTCTTGTTTGGATGGAGACAACTTTTGGTTCAGAGCTCTAAATTCTGAAGCTTGAATCATCTCAAGTATCAATGAAGTACATATGGTCACATTTGCTTGTAATAGCAACTCTAGTGAAGATGCCTGCCGTGGCAGCCACAGCAAAAATGGCAAATACTCCTATTAAAGAAAGACGCCAAATTCAAGGAAAGAAAAAAGAATTTTGCTGTTGGATGAAATGTGACCCCCAAGGGGAAATGTTGAAATCTTAAACCCAGGAGCTCCAAAATGCAAACATACTTGAAAATAAGGATTTTTTTTTTTTTGGTGGGACTGGGATTTGAACTCAGGGCTTCGCACTTGCTAGACAGGCACTCCGCCACTTGAGCCACTCCGCCAGCTCGCAATCCATTAAGTTGAGATCATAACAGAGTACAGTGGGGTCCCAAAATCATTCTTAAAGACCACTGTATGAAGCTGTAGACATGGGTCACATGAAGGTTCAGAGTAGTACTGGACTATCTACAAACCATGAGTGCCACAACTTCCAACAAACCACTTGAAACCATTTAGTAAATTCCACTAAATTTGGAGAGCATAATCTTACAAACATCTCAATTTAAATTTCTAATAATTAAAATTGGAAGACAAAACATTTGATATGTAACGCACACAGTTTACAGTCCTTTGTTACAATAGCCCTAGAAAACTAATCCAAAGGTCAAATTCTGCCTGTACAATGAAAACAAGAATAATTACTAACCCCTGCTATCAAACACCTAAGAAATATGAACACTAACAACAACAAAAACAAAGAGATTTATGCCTGGTCTTTTCCTTTTGATTAATGACTTACAGAAATATTTCTGCAGAGGCTGTAGCTCTACACTAAAGTTCACATATTTCAGAGAAATACTAACAGTAAAAAATTCTTGGGACAGAAATTATATTAATTATCAGGACTAATGAGGTGAAAGATTTTGAAGGTACAGAGTTTTACTAAATGTTTAGGTTGGGCCTAAAGAATGAATTTGACTTGAAACTTCCTCCATAGATTTTCACGTGATACTATGATTTGTTCTTTCGTGTAAGGATTTTTACTTAGAAGTAGGAAGAGACATAGTGTAGATACTACTTCTTTACATGTAAAATGGAAGTCTCTAAAGTCTTCTAGTCACAATACGATCATAAATATGCAATCGTATTTAGCATGTTTTAGATTGGCTATGTAAAGCTTTAACTCTAATATGAAAATCAAAGAGATGAAGTATGCAATGTCAACATTATTCCAATTATGGTCAAAATTTGGCTGCTGCTCTAGTCAATTGAGTTCCAGTAATAAATTATAGTATATAAATACAATTGTTTATGGATTTAAAAATCACAGCAATCAGAAGAGAACTATGACTGACCATATTTGAACATTGAAAGGTGATCTTGATTACTCTTGATTGGTATGGAGCCACTGATTTGCTTTTTGTGATCTTATGAGTCACCATTAATACTTGATATCAAGAGTAGTTTGCTTTTCTTCTTTCAGGGCCAGCAGTTTGACTATTTTGCCTGGCCACCTGGACATTCTGGCATAATATCATTCAGTAAGGTGAGCTTTAAACAGGTGTCCTAAAATTCAAATGCTAGAGTTACTGATTATATTGGTGCCAAATTATCAGAAAGTGGCTGTGAAAAAATTATGTGATTCTCTGTTTAATTATTAATTTTATCTCAGAAAAACTTCATAAATTAATTCAAAAATAAAAGAGTTTCCCAGAGAGTGTATTCTAAGCTATCTGGGGCAAGTATATTCAAGACCACATAGAATTCATTATCATGGAGTTCCCACACAACAAAGATAATATGCAAAAAAAGATATGCTCTGTAGTTCTGGGAGCACCATATATCATATCTGGTATGATTGTGCCTCTTTATCAGATGGATAAAATGTTTTACAATGAATTTCAGTCATGGGTTATATGGTATCTTAGAGGCCAAGTATTCCTCTCTCCTTTGGCTAATTTACTAATTCATTCAACAAGTATAAAACACTAAATGCAGATACTGTTATAGGAACCAGTATCATAATAATTGACAATTACACAATATCTTCAAAAAGATTATATTACTGTAGAAGGCAGATATATATCTTTTAAAATATGAATGTATTATATGTCATATGGTGATAAATACTACAGAAGAAAATAAAACAAAGTAACAAATTAAGGAGTAATAATCAAATGTTGTTGATTTTTAATCTAGTGTTATTTAAGCACTTATTTTATAGTGGCCAGAAAGTCTGGAATGATATCACAAGAGATGACAACTTTAATATTAGTGGATGTGTAACACACAAGATAGGATAAATTGTGGTATCTCTGGCACATCGTGACATCTCTTCTGACATTGGCAAGTCTCTTAGTGCCACTGGGGCAGAGATAATGAGTTGCTACCACTTGCTGTTCTAAGACTTTTGCAGTCACTGCTCAGATATATTGTTATCGTCATTGGTTGCTTTCCTACTATTGCTTGGGAGTTGATGAATCACACTTGTCATGGGAAGTAGAATTGAAAACAACTTTTATAGCATGTCCATATATTTTAACATAGTGTTTTTGATGTTTATTTTGAGTCAGTAGCTAAAAGATTGTCCAATTGTTCAAGTCATTTGTCTTTTTAGAACACAGAATCCAGTCTATGGAATATCACATTGAACACGCCTGATCTCGTCTGATCTCGGAAGCTAAGCATGATAGGGCCTGGTTAGTACTTGGATGGGAGAACATTGAATACAAATCTCTGTGAAGAAACTACGTTATTTGCCTAAGACATGTGAGAGAGTTGAAACTTTGTTTCCTATATAGGTCTATTGTAACCTCCTATAAAATTTCACAATAAAGCAATATTTGTTGATGCTCTCAAACACCAACAGTTGTTCATAAGCAGTGAAAAAGCCATAGGCCAAAATGAATAACAATAGATTGGGCAAGGATGAAGAACTACTGTCCAGAATCTTTAAAAAATAATTTAGAAATTTCTGTATTCAACAGAAGCATTCCTGAAGGATTAGGACAAAGGCTGAGAAAACTGTGATTATCTTGTATAAGCCCAGAATTGGTTAAATGCATGAGGACTACAGTTTAATAAAAGCATACATTTTAGAAAAATGATTAATGATTTAGAGAGGGAGGTGGTACTAGGGTTTGAATCCAGGGCCTCCTGCTTACTAGGCATGCACTCTACCCTGGAGACACTCCACTAGTCCTATTGCAAGAATATTTAAGGTATCTAATTATGTTTTCTATTTACAAATGAGATCCTTTGTTTCAGATAGTTTGGCATTATGTTTAAAATCCTGAATAATCATATGAGGTAATTCATATGTTAATTGCTTTCCTTTAACCATTAGATAATATATATCAATATATCATAAGTATATAAATTTTTACTTTAAAAAATAAATATTAATTTGCTTATTTCAAATGGACCTCAGTACCAGTCTACTGCAGGGGCAACAAAAACAATAGTTAAAAATTAATGGGAGAATGTCAGAATTTACTATACACCTGATAACCTTGAATGCAACCATGAGATACAGGTTACATGAATGTAGGTTACTCTCTCAGTATGGAAGGCATGTAACCATAGTCATAGATCTATTTTACATTTTAGTTTATTTTAATCTAGGACAAATCAAATGCTTGCTCACAATGCTCATCTATAACTCAGTAACCATAAACACAACAAAATCTTAATAGAATCTCTTATTAAATATAAGAAGAGAGTCAATTTTTATAGGAAATGAAGACTCACAGAGAAAGACTACACCTATTTCTGATAGCAAATTCTGTAAAACTTGAGAACTAAGACACATCATGCATGCATTTGGTATGGGAAAAATAATGTAGATTTGACAGTAGATTCACATTTTTAAAAATCTTCAGTTACTAAATCTGAGTCTTTCTCTATACTCTCATCTGGATAGCCCTCTTCTCTGTGAGATTTGAATCCTGGCACTCTCAATTTTTCCTCCACACACTTATCTAAACAGACTCATTGAGCACAGCACTCTCATAGCTTTGAAGACTGTATAGTAGAAAAACAGATGATAAATCGAAAGATGGTATTCATAGAAGACAAATACATTTAGGTTTGAGGCCTTCTTTTTAAATTCTACACTCACATATCTAATTTTTTTCTTGGCAATGTCTGTAAATTCCTGTTATAGAAACAAAATGTAATATTTTTAAGATTATTGAAAGTTTATTTAGTAGAGCAGTGAAAAATAAAAAGGTAGAAAAAACACATAGTAGGTGGGAGTAGAAAGGTTCAACAAAATGTGATTTTTGATATTTTCTTAACACAAAATTGGAAAGGATCACATCTTGCCAGTTTCCTGTCAATGTTCAAGTAAAATGCTTGACTCCTTCTTTATCTTACCCTTCACAAATCAGTACATTATGGGATGCTGATAGTTCTTTTTCTGTAAACTATCTGAAACCACATCATTTTATTTACCTGGGATGATTCTACAAACCTATAAACATGTCCCCCACTTTAACTTGAACTAATTCTAACCCACAATTGACAGCCCAATAACAAGGATCTTCTGAAAAATTAATTTGACTCATGTCAGTATCATGTTTAAATCCTTCAATGCCTAATTAATTTTTGTAGGGAAATTTAAGCAATTTATGATGTAGTAGTAATTCCTTCTAAGTGATATGGCTCTTTATTGTTTTACATTCACTTCATGACTATGTCTCTTATCACAAAAAGTTGCTACCACATGCTCTTTATTTGCATTTTAAAATTTACATGCATTTTCTTTCTCGTCAATAAACTTGCAGGTTAAATATAATCATGATAAAAAATTTCCGTCCTTCAATTCGTCTTCTACCACCTCTGCCCGATTTATACTGCTACTTCTTACCATTCTATACTGCTACCAAATGGGCTGTAGGTTCTCTAACAAGTGTGGAGTTAAATAAATCTCATATAGTATTTTAAACTCAGAATTTCCCTATTCTTAAAGCATATTTTTTTGTTTTTGTAGTACTGGGGTTTGAACTTTGGGCCTCCATCTTGAATCAATTTACCAGTCATTTTTTGTGAATGGTGTTTTTGACATAGGGTCTCTGAACTATTGCCCAGGCTGGCTTTGAACAGAGATCTTCATGATCTCTGCCTCCTGAGTAGCAAGGATTACAGGTATGAGCCATTGGCGCCCAGCTAAGCATAGTATTTTGTTCAATGTATAAAGGTAATGTATAAGTAACATAATGTAATATATTTGCATGTATGTATGGAAGAGAGTCATGTAACAGTCTCAAAAAATAGTAAATGCATAATATATAATGCATGCATATAAATATACCAATGTTTTAAACTTATGATAGGGTTAAGTTCCAACAAAGCCATTAAAAATTGAAAATATTATAAGTGAAGTTGAATTTAATACATTTAACCTACAAACACAACAATACAGTAAACAGCAGTGTTGGTTGTTTATCTTTGTGGTCTAATGTGATTCAGTGGGAGGTATGGTACCTGGCCGACTCCTAACCTCCTGACAGAGTGTTTTACTGGATGTTGCTAGCCACTCAAAGGATCAAGAGTAGAAGTAGCAGTTCTCCTGAATGGATATCATTTTCATGCCATCATAAAGGTGAATATCACGTCAAGCTGTTTGTTGTTGAGAATGTTCCTATAAATATATTAATGAATAACATTGTCTTTTCTTTTGTGGGCTATCACTTTGCAATAATGAAAACTCGTGTGTAGGAAATAATTTCCCAAACATTTTCTTAGGAAAAATAGAAATTCACTTGCCATCCCCAAATTAACTATATGGAAGATTGGAACTCTAAGGTATGAGTCAAAATCCTTTTTTTGTGGTGTGTCAAATGCACTGATTTGCCCATAGTGAAATTAGAATAAATATTTTCAAACGGAGAAGTAATTAAAATGTAAATAACTTGAAGAAACAAACTAATCTTTTTAAGTTTTGAAATTACATAATCAGTTATTAAAAACACAATTTGTACATTTATAAGCTTCCCTGGATATAAAACAGTTATCTACAAATATCAGTAAGTGGTGCTTTGTCCTGAGGAATAAAAAACACTCTGCTGAATAGCACCACAAATGATCTGACAGTAATGCATTTGTGACAATGGCTTCTTTGGGCAAAACTCCAGTACTGGGAATGAGATTTTTTTTTTCATGAAAGTGATTGTTTTCTGTTTTCATTTTTTTCTTTTAATAGTATTATTCTTTTCACTTTTTTATTTTCAATTAGCTGAATGTTCCTCTTTTAGCATGTATAAAAATAACACCATCTTTCCCTTGATATAAGTGATATATTCTCTTTCTCTTTCAGCTGACTTTTTTCTCCCATTTCAATTAGCAAACATTAATATTACTAGGGAGTGTCATTGTGATATTTGCACAGATGGCATTCATTTATTTGCTTATGTGATTAATTTTGGTTCTTCTTCAGAAAGTAACTCTTTAATTTCAAGGCTTCCTGTGGTTTAGTCATGCCTATATCTCTTAGATCTAACAGGGTCTAACCAAACATTGAAAGAATAAATGGAACAATAATATATACACATTCCCATTCTCAACTATTTCTTTAAACTGTACATTGTTTACTTGTCGTGACTTTCATTCCTATCCTTTCTCTCTCTAAACCTCTTTTAATGAAACCTATATAATTTATTGCTAGTCAGAGCATTGTTCTCAAGTCCAGTACTCTTGAACTATTGCCCATCTCACAAGGGCAGTAGGTTTTTAATCATGAATACTAATATTATATATCTGAAATGTAATTTCATATGATAAATTAAAAAAGCATAAAAATAATTTTTCAAACTTACCAAAACCTGTTTTAATGAATGAAAAATGTATGGTTTTTGTTTTGAAAAATGTCTTATATAGCAAATCTTTTGCATTAGTGTTTTAAGCAAATTTAAACACTGTTTGCAGAGAAAATAGTGACATTAAAACTCTCTTCCACTTATGAAGATTGCTAAATTTCACAAAAATAATATTTTAGATGGGGTTTGCCAGACTATACTTTCTGAGAAAAGCCTGAAGCATTTGCCTCTTAAATATCATTTTTTTTAGAAAAGTAGTTTTGAGATCTGTTTTTCTGATGCTTATATCTGAAATATTATCTCATTTTTAATTTTCATTTTGCACATGTACCGAATATACATTTTTCTTTCATAGGAATATAAAGCAAACGGTACACAGCAAATGTTAAATGTAAAAAGTTTTACTATTATTATAGATTTCATTGTTATTACTTTGTAGAGTTAAGAAGTCAGATAATTGTATTTAACAACATAAAAATTTAAAATACTGGTTCTAAGAATAACTTTATATTTTATATAACACGAAAATGATTTAGTGATTTAGTAATATACAAAATATACATCAAATTTTGATTACGTACCATCATCTAAAAATATTTTAGGAATTTGACTATTAGTTGAACTTACAAAACTGAATAATTCTGAAATCTATATGTTGGGAAATTTCTCTATTCCAGTGTCTTTGTGAGTCATTCACTACATAAATAGGGCATATTACAATTTTTTATTACAAATACAATATAAGCATGAATTTTAACTCAGAATTGAGAGAGGATGTAGAAAATAATAATTCATTCTTAAAAAGGTAGACTATTTAATATTATAATAATGACTAAATACAACTTTAAGAAGAAAAATTCTACAATGACTCAAATTTTGTTTCTTTATCTGGCTTTACATTCTTCTTCACTCAAATATCCCCAAACAGAGAATATTTAAAGAGAAGTCAGTATTACTATATAATGGAGTGAGGGAGAAACAACTGGAGAAATTATTATGATGGGGAAATGGCACTAAAGTTGTTGAGTTTGGTGAGAACTGTGATGGAAAGTAGCACTTACTGTTGTCTAGGTATCGTGTTAATTATTTATACGCATAATTTCTTTTAATGTCTCAAACAATCTCATGCACTGAGCTTTATTAACCTATTTTAAGGGTGAGTTTTCAGAGTGACACTGATATATGGAAATGTTTCCAAAGTTTCCTATAAAGTTATAAAGTAGTAAGTGGTAAAACCTCAACTGAAGTCTCAATCTGATCTACACAAATCCTGTGTAGATTCCCTGGAGATGTACTGCTCAAATTCTGTAGGAGGGAGAAATAAGAAACATGAACATATAAAATGCATAGAGAAAAGCCAACAAAAACAGACACAACTTTAAGAGAAAAACCAAGAGAGAAGTCTCAAGAGAAAATGGAACACAACAATGTGTTATTTTTCAGTGAGCTTGATGTTTTTTGAAAAAAAAAAAAGAGAAGAATAACAATACATAGGACTCTATGAAAACAATGACCAGGAAAGCCTGTATCATAGGTTTGCAAAGGCTTTGAATCTTCAAGTTATGAAGCAGAGTAGGATAAAAATTGTCAAGGAATAATTTACCCTTTCAGGAAACTTGCAAGTATCCTCTGGTGAGAGCCAGCTTTCATCAAAGTGAGAACAGCAAGTACAGCATGAGACTGCCTTCCAATTCAGGCCTCTGAGAAGGCAGGATTCCCAGAAGCTATAGTTTCTACTTTTGTTGAATGTGAGTGGATTCTTTGCTTGAATAAAGAAAGATAGAAATTAACATTGGTGAAAAACCATACTCTAAATTCACTTATGCTTATTCAAAAGGATGTAACTGTGGATACTCAAAAGTTATAAGAATATAGCCATAACTGTAACAGTCAGATCTGATTCTTTTGGCTCAAAAAGCTCACTTTTTCCAATATTACACAGTGAAAAGTGAAAAGCTCCTGATTCCTATGGAAATAATATGATTCTTTCCCACAGTCACAACTCTATTTCAGCTAAAAAAAAACTTTGTTACTGGTTATAATAGGTTGATATTATTTTCTTGAAAGTTCTTTTTCATAAAAGATAAAAAATAACAAATTGAAATTTGAGAAGTACACATGTATGGTTTATCAAGTCTAGATATGGTAAGAACTTGTAGAGCAATGTGGCACTTCAATTTTCACTTCCTCTTTTGATTTTACCTGGAATTCTATAAGTTGCAGTATCAGGAATTGCCTTACAAGGACTCTTAATAAAAAAGATTGAACTCTCCTAGGTATATGTTACATACATTTTATACTTTGTATTAATTTGTATCTTTGTGATTTAACTGACAAATATAAGTATATAAGTTTCTGCTGCAAATGTCTAATTTTAACTTATGTATTGTGAAATGATTAAATTAAGCTAATTTGCATATCCATATACTCACATACTTATCCTGTTATTATAGTTTTTCTTTGCTTTGGTTTATGTCAGGGTAATGGTGTGTATGCCAGTCTGGCCTGGAACTTTGTGTGTGGTCCAGGCTGCTTTACAACTCTCAGTCCTCCTGCCTCAGTCTACCAAGTGCTTGAATTTCAGGGGTATACCACCATTCCCTGACTACTTAACCTTTTTTTTATGGTGAGAATTTTCTTTTTAATTTTCAAATGTGCAATGCAATATTACAAGCTATAATTATCATGTTGTACATTGGGGTTCTAGAAAATATTTGACCTCTCTGTCAGAAAAACATCTACATATTTTCAACCCAACCCCAATCTCCTGGCAACCACCATTGTTCTTTCTGCTTTTATCGACTTCAATATTTTTTCAAAACTTTTTATTAGAATATATTCCTCATACAGGGAGATTCATTGTGACAATTCCAAATAAGCTTATATTTTATATTGGTTAGGTCACCAACTTATCCTCAAACCCTCTTCTTGTTCCAATTAAGGCAGCTGTAAGAGGTTTCTTTGTACTAGTTCATATAAGTACATGAAGTCCATCAACCATTTACCCTCACTTTAGTCTCCATCATTCATCCTCCTTCCTCCCACAAGTACCCCCCCACACACTGTCCCTATTTTACAGTCCTGTCTTTCATTATTAATATTTCAGTCAATGTTCAGTGGGGTTTCTCAATGTATCCCTACTGTGAATATACTTTACTGTGGTCCATTCAACACCTTCATTACTCTCTCTTATGACTTTTTACCTCCCAACCCCCATTTTTCAACATCTTTAAATACATATCCTTTAACTTCACGGATGTTATGCTTTGTGATATTGTTGATGCTGTATCATTCTTTTCTCTTTCACTCTTTCTCTGAGTTCCATAGAGTAGTTGCACTATTACTAACATATCCTACATCTGAGTTTGAATATGATCATGCTTGTTTGTGTGTATGTTTATCTTCTGGATTTATCTTCCATGTATGAAAGAAAACATACAGGCTTTGTTTTTCTGAGCCTGACTTACTTCACTTAACATAATGTTCTCCAAATTCATTCATTTACCTGCAGATCACATGTCATTCATTATAATTGAGTATATATCCATTGAAAATTATATATATGTACATATATATATATATATATATATATATATATAAATTTCTTGATCCATCCATCATCTGTGTGGCATCTGAGTTGTTTCAATAGCTTGGTTATTATGAACAGTGCTATGATGAACATCAATGTGCAGGCTTTTCTGCTGGGTTTGGACTTATTCTCCTTTGAGTATAAGCCCAGGAGCCATGTCTTTGGATCATATGGCAGTTCTGTCTGCAGACTTTTGAGGAAACTCCATACTGCTTTCCATAATAGTTATACTAAATTGCATTCCCACCAGCAGTGTAGAAGTTTCTTATTTCACCACATCCTCACCAGCAGTTGTCAATGTTATTACACTCGAATGTGACCATTCTAGCTGGGGTGAGGTGAAATCTTAGTGTTGCTTCAATTTTCATCTCTTTTATAGCCAGGGAACTTGAACATTTCTTCATGTATTTACTGGCCATTTGTACCTTTTCCTTTGAGAATTCCCTGACTAACTCATGTGCCCATTTGAAGAAATGTTAGAATGTTGATTCTTTGGGGGTTGAATTTTTTGAGTTCCCTTTATCTTGGCAAAGATTTTCTTCCTTTCTATGAGCAATCTCTTGAGTCTAGTGAATATTTATTTTGCTGTACAGAAGCTTTTATTTGATGTAGTCCCATTTGTTCATTCTATCCCTTAGATATAGAGCCTATTGAGTTCTGCTTACGAAGTTGTACCCTATGCTTATATGTTCCAGGGTATTTCTTACTCCTTCTTGTAGCTGTTTCAGAGTTTTAGGCCTTATATTAATGTCTTTGATCCACCTGGAGTTGATTTTTGAAACGATCGCAGAGATTCTTCACCCGAAAGGGCTCAGTAAAAGAATGAACAGACAACAGACAAATCGAGAGGACCAGAAGATTGATACCAACTGGCAAATTTTTATTTTTGCATCAGACTTATAAGCAGTACAAGTCAGAAAGTTATACAATGCAAGAAGAACTTCTATGCCTGGGAAACAATGCCCTCGCACCAACCTCCCTGATTTCATAAACAAAATCCAGATCTCTCTAGTTTACCTAGTTTCATTTACACAAAACCCGGACCTTGGTTGCCAAGGACTTGTTGCCCTGTTCCTAACTTTTCAGTCTTGCTCATACTAAACAAATACCTTCAGGTTATTAATGTCTCTATTCTCCAGACAAAGGAAGCCACTGCGCATTCCCTCAAAAACTCCAGTGAGAGATGTGGAACACCTGCAGTTTCCGACCTTGTCTGGACCCTGCTAAGCCACAAAGACCTTGTCAGATTGTGGCATGTCTCCTAATAGATTTTGGTACCAGGTAAAAGATAAGGATTTAATTTCAGGCTTCTTCATGTGGATATCCAGTTTTCCCAGGAATATTTGTTAAAGATGCTATCTTTTTCAATCCTGTGCTTTGGGGTCCTTTATCAAAGAAAAATTGGCTGTTTATGCATGGGCTTATCTCTGTGTCTTCTGTTCTAATCCATTGGTTTTCACGTCTGTTTTTGTGCAATACCATGCTGTTTTTATTGTGATAGCTCTGTAGTATAGTTTGTGATTCCTCCAGCATTGGACTTTGTGTTTAAGATAGCTTTGGCTATTTGAGGTCTTTCCTGTATCTTATTTTGCTATCTATGTTAAGAATGTCATTTGAATTTTGATAGTTACTACATTGGTAGTATGGTCATTTTCACAATGTTGTTTCTACCAATCCGTGAGCATGGGAGATCTTTCCATTTTCTGATGTCTTCTTCAATTTCTCTCCTCAGTGGTTTATAGTTTTCATTGAAAAGTTCTTTCTTTGGTTTCCTTTGTTAACTTTATTCCAAGGTACTTTATTCTTTCTGAGGATATTGTAAATGGGATTGTTTCCCTGATTTCTTTCTCAGTCTGTTCATTGTTGTTATATAGGAAAGCTACTGAATTTTGTATATTAATTTTGTTTCTTGCTACTTTGCCAAAAGAGTTTATGATTTCTAAGAATTTTTGGTAGAGTTTTCAGGGTCTTTTGGGTATAGGATCATGTCTTCTGCAAATATAAATACTCTGACTTCTTCTTTCTCTATTTCAATCTATTTTATTTCTTATTCTTGTCTTATTGCTCTGGCTAGGAATTCCAAAACTATATTGAATATGAGTGGGGCAAGAGGGCATACCTGTCTCATTCCTGATTTTAGTAGGAATAGTGTTAGCTGTTCTCCATTTAGTATAATGTTGACTATAGTTTCATTGTACATAGCCTTTATTATGTTGAGGAACATTCCTTCTATACCTAGTTTCTTCAGCACTTTTATCATGAGAGGATGTTGAGTTTTGTCCAAGGCTTTTTCTTCATTTATTAAGAGTATTATGTGGTTTTTGTCCCTGCTTCTTTTTTTATGCTGTGTTACACTTATAGACTTGCATATGTTGAATCTTCCTTGCATCCCTAAAATAAAATTCACTTGATAATAGTGTATGATTTTTTTGATGTGCTGTTGATATGTTTGCCAGTATTTTGCTAAGAATTTTTGCATCTATGTTCATTAAAAATATTGGTCTATAATTCTCTTTTTTTCCATTGCATCTTTATTGGGTTTTGGAATAGATGTAATGCTGGGTTCAAAGAATGTGTTTGGTACTGTTCTTTCCCTTTCAACTTCCTGAAAAAGTTTGAGATGTAGTGGTATTAATTTTTCTTTACAGGTTTGGTAAAATTTAGCTGTGAATCCATCATGTCCTGGGCTCTTTTATGGAAGCTCTTTATTACTGCTTTAAAGTCATTGCCTGTAATAGGTCTATTTAGGTGTTTAATATCTTCTTGGTTCAATTTTGGTTGGTTTTATATTTCCAGAAATTTATCCATTTAGTCATGATTTAAAGGTGTATTTGAATGTGGCATTTTGGAAGTATTCTCTAATGATCCTCTGGATTTTGTTAATATTTGTGGTTATGTCTCTTTTGAATCTTTGATGTTATTAATTTGGATCGTTTCCCTCTATACTTTGTCATGTTAACTAATGGTTTGTTGATCTTGTTAAACTTTAAGGAACCAAGTCTTTGTTTTACTGATTCTTTGTACTTTTTTTGGTGTCAATCTCATTGATCTTGGCCCTGATCCTTATTAGTTCTTACATTTGTGAATTTTGGGTGTGGTTTGTTCTGATGCTTAAGTTGTATCATTAGGTTATTTATTGGAGAAATCTCTGATTCTTTAATGCAGGTGCTTATAGCTATGAACTTTCCTCTTAGCACAACCCTTGCTTAGTCCCACAGATGATGGTAGGTTTTATTTTCATTTTCATTACATTCTAGGAACTTTTTGATTTCTTCCCTTATTTCTTCAGTCACAAATTCAGCAGTTTGTTGTCCAGTCTCCATATGTTTGAATATTTTCTGTGATTTCTTTTGTTTTTGAGGTCTAGTTTTATTCTGTTTTGATCTGATGTGATACAGAGGATGACTTCAATTTTCTTGAATTTGTTGAGACTTGTTTTGTGTCCTAAAATATGATATATTTTAAGGAAAATTCTCTGAGCTGCAGAAAATAATGTGTATTGCATGGTTATTGGGAGAAATACTGTGTAGATATCTATTATGTCCATTTGTTCTAATGTGTGTAGAAGTTCTGAAGTTTCCTTATTGATCTTTTGCCTGGATGATTAATCTATTGATGACTGTGAGGTATTCATGTCTCCTACTATCACTGTGTTAGGGTCTGTCTATGCTCTTAGATCCATTACCTTTTTTTTTGTTTTTAAATGTAGCTGGGTGCCCCTTTGTTTGGTACATCCATGTTAAGAGTTGACATTTCCTGTTGATGATTGTTCCTTTAATTAATATGAAGTGACCTTCCTTGTCTATTCTAATTTTAGTCTAAAATCTCCTTTTTCAGATGAGTTTAGTGACTCCTACCTGTTTCTGGGATCCATGTGCTTGGAAAGCCTTTTTCCACCCATTGACTCTAAGCTAGCATTTTTTTATTCAGTGAAATAAGTCTCTTGTAAGCAACACAGGGTTGGGTCTTGTTTTTTAACCCAGTTTGGTATTTTTTGATTGGGGCATTGATGCCGTAGATATTCTGTGTTAGTATTGAGATTTTTATTTGGGATATTGAGCTACTCCTTTCAAGTAGACTATTTTTCAGGATTTCCATATCTTTACTTATTTCCTCTTTCATATTCTATATGGTCATCTTATTTCCTTCATCTGCTTGTTTGCATTCTCTTTGAGCTCATTTAGTTGTTTATTCACATTCTCTTTGAGATCAGACACTAGCATTTGTGTCTTTTCTTGAGCTCATTTACCATTTTTACTATTATGTTTTGGAAGTCAATATTGGACATGTCCTCATCTTCACTGTTGTTTAGATCTTTAGTGGTGGAATCAGTTATTGAAGGAGATCTATTGCCTTGTTGTTCCATGTTTCTGTGTTGAGATTTATGCATCTGGGTTTGTTTTTCATTCAGAGTTCTAATCCCTTGTGCTTCTGTGGTAGGGGTTTTATGAAGTAATGTATAGGACTTGATGGTGGTTGAGTTCTGTTGTGTTTTCTTGTCTCTAGATCAGGGGAGAGGAAGAGAGGCTTGATATCATTGCCTTCTGCTTGTCATTATCCAGGTGCTGGATTCTACACTCTGTTCTACTCAGGGCAGGGATGCTGAGATATAAAAGCTGCTAAAGATGTTAAACTGCAGTCTTGAGATTACACTAATCCCTCATGAAGGTCAGTTGTTGCTACTGTTCCAGCACTTGGATGTCTGCTGGAAAAGGGATGTATATTTTTGGTCCTGAAAAGCTAAAGGTAGTAGTGGTTGTGATTGGAGAGAGAGAAAGGAAAAGCTGAAGTGTGTTATATGAGGTGAAAAATTTATGCAGCAGGAAGAGATGATAGTTTGGGTATTAGAAGGGGATGATTAAGAAGAGTGGAATGTGATGAAGAGTCAGATGTTGAGATGGCTTGGAAGGGGGGATAACAATAGAGGAAGTTGAACAGATGGACAAACAGATACAGACACAATGAAATTGAAAACTTGATCTGGGAATTGGTTTAACCACTAATAGTATTGATAATGAGGTGGAATTTTGTGTGGGTGGATGTTAGAGTGGACATTGGGAACTAGGGAGAGGCTGTGGTTGTTGTTATCTGGAAAGTGTGAGTTGGGGAGGGTGGTAGAAAGGAGTAAAAGAAGAAGTGATACAAAGTTAAGAACTGAAATGCAGGTTCCAAGGCTCTTTTGTAATGATGGCACAGAACAGGAAGAGTGGAGGACATGGCTGAGAGATTTTGGGGTGAGAATACAAAAGTGCTGTTGGAGTACACAGCACAAGAAGATATTGGTAGTTGAATAGAGGACCTGGATATGAATCCACACAACTATATCCACCTCATTTTTGACGAAGATACCAAAAAGATACCGTGGAGAAAAGACAGCCTCTTCACCAAATGTTGCTGGGAAAAGCAGTTACCTGTCTGCAAGAAACTGAAACTAGATCCATGTCTATCACCCTGCACTAGTATCAACTCAAAATGGATCAAGGACCTAAATATCAGACCTGAAACTGTGAAATTGCTACAGGAAGGAGCAGGAAACACTCTGGAACAAAGAGGTATAGGCAAAGACTTCCTCAATAGAACCCCAGCAGCCCAGCAACTAAGAGAAAGGATGAATAAATGGGACTTCATAACATTAAAAAACTTCTGCACAACAAAAGAAATGGTCTCTAAACTGAAAAGACAACCCACAGAGTGGGAGAAAATATTTGCCAGTTGTACATCAGACAGGGACTGATAACCAGAATATACAAGGAACTTAAGAAACTAAACTCCCCTAAAATCAATAAATCAATTAAGAAATGGGCAACTGAACTAAACAGAACTTTTTCAAAAGAAGAAATTCAAATTGCCAAAAAATACATGAAAAAATGCTCACCATCTCTGGCCATAAAGGAAATTCAAGTCAAAACTACACTAAGATTCCACCTCATCCCGTTAGAATAGCCATCATCAAAAACACCACCAACAACATGTGTTGGTGAGGATGTGGGGAAAAAGGAACCCTAACTCACTGCTGCTGGGAATGCAAGCTGGTGCAACCACTCTGGAAAAAAATTTGGAGACTTTTTAAAAATCTAAACATAGACCTGCCATATGATCCAGCAATCCTACTCCTGGGGATATACCCAAAGGAATGCAACACAGGTTACTCCAGACACACCTGCACACCCATGTTTATTGAAGCACTATTTACAATAGCCAAGTTATGGAAACAACCAAGATGCCCCACTACTGATTAATGGATCAAGAAAATGTGGTACTTGTACACAATGGAGTTTTACTCAGCCATGAAGATAAATGAAATCTTATCATTTGCAGGTAAATGGATGGAACTGGAGAACATCATTCTGAGCGATGTCAGCTAGGCTCAGAAGAGCAAAAGTGTTATGTTCTCCCTCATATGTGGGCTTTAGATCTAGGGCAAATGCAGCAATGTGGTTGGATTTGGATCACAAGACAAGGGCAGAGCACATATGGGAGATATAGGAATAGGTAGAACACCTGAAACATGAAAGTGTTTGATGTCCCCACTCCAGAGGAACTAATACAGTAACCTTAAAAAGACAGGTTATCATGAGGACGGGATCAAGAAACAGTGTATAGATCAGTTAGAGTTGAATCAACATGGGTTGTAGCACATGGATATACGAAAACAATAGTAGGAATCTCTCTGTATAGCTATCCTTAACTCAACTTTGTCTTCCTTATTATCCTTATGTCTTTTCTTCAACAAAATCAGTGATAAGGGCAGAACAGGACCTGCCTGGAACTGAGAGGGGGATAGGGGGAAGGGTGAGGGAGGGGGTCAGGATGGAGAAGTGACCCAAATAATGTATGCACATGTGAAATGAACAACAACAACAACAACAAAAAAAGGAGAGCAGTGGAGGGGGTAATTTCATGTAAGATACATTTGATACATTGTAAGACCTGGATAAATGCCTCAGTGTTCTCACCCAGCACAACAATAAAGGGAAAAAATAAAATAAAATTACATCAGTCTTAACAACAAACATAATTTTACATTAAAAAGATTGCTAATTTTCTAGTACTCTTTCAAATTCTTTTTAATTTCATCATTTTTGCCTTTACTGACATATGTATACATTATTTTGGCCTTGAGAGCAACTTCTCTTTTCCCCTTCTCATGACTGAGTCTTTCATTCAACTAGATGCCAGAATAATTGGATACCTGGCTCTAGAGAGGTATCTGATTATAGGGAGGAGGGTGTGTTTGGACATCTAAGCTGGGTCTCTTGTTAGTTTGCCAGTCTCATGCCATTACCTGTTGCAGTGTTCCCCTCTTCTGGCTCTCCTGTACTTACCGTCTATAGCTATGCTTGGAGGCAGGCTTTTGCCAAATGTCCTCACTGACAGAAGACTCCAATGCTAGTCATTCCTTGGAGGCCTTCACTGACAAAAGCCATTTGTTTGCCCAGTCCAGGTAAGGTCTTTTTTCAAGGCAGCCACATGGAGCACATCAGCTTTTACTCGTGGTGTTCCAGCAACTTTCCTCAGAGAGAGGCATGCCAGAAACCTTACACCGCAAACTGCATAAGTTTCTTGTGGTGCAGATTACTGCTTTCCTCTGCTCAGTGGAGGAGTTATTTAAGGCATGAGTATGGTAGAGTAGTCAGGGAGCCAGATCCTGAAATGTCATCTTGTACAAAGCCATAGTTACCTAGGCCTACAGGATCCAGCAGCCATAGGAACAGTGGCTTTGGTTTCTGAGATGCAGGTTTTCACGGTGCTCACAGTGAGTGTTGGCACTACTGTAGATTCAGTGTTGGGGCACACTCAGTATTGGGATGGTCCTGTGTATTATCATCGACTCTGTGGAATGACTGTGCTGGCACCTGTCTCATGGCTGGTACTGACAGCCCCATGCTTCTGCTTTATTCCTTTTCTTCTCCAGACATCTAAGGTGTGCTAATTTCTCCAAGGATCCTATTTGTGTAATTATTCTCCATTTTTGCTCAGCTGCATTATCTTGGGTCCATAAACAGACTTTTAAGCATTCCCAAGGCTCTTATTTGTCCAGGATAACTCTTTGTTTTACTTTTAATTTTTTGTAAAGGAAAGTTCTTTCTCTTGCTCAACATCAAGCTGATGTTACTTTGCTATTTTCATTTCTCTTTATATTTAACTATTTATTGGTTATTAATTCTTAAGAACAGTATATTCAAAGTTTTCTTACCTTACATAAGCATTTGGAGACATAATTTTCTTGTCAGTAATTTAAAATTTCAGATCAATTAATTTGAATTGTAATTTTTACAACCCAGAATTTGAACTCTTCTATTCAGTCCTCCACTTTAGATACCACTATTAGAAATTGGCCACTGAAAGATCACCATGTCCTGATGCCTGGAATCTGTAACTATGTTACCTTTACTGGCAAGATGAATTTTGGAGATGTGACTAAGATTATAGACAATGAGATATAGGGATTATTCTGAATTACTAAATTGGATTCAATTTAACCACATGAGTCACATAAAATAGACAATATTTTCAAGCTCTGTACTGAGGAAGACAAATGAAAGCATAATTAGGGAGATACTGAAATGATGAATTTCAAGAAGAGACAAGTGGTCCATGAGTCAAGGAATGTAGGTAGCATATTCAAGCTAAGAAAAGGCAAAAGATCCTCTTGATCTTGATGTGAACAACTCATTCTTGCCTAGTCCTTTTTTCGGTCAGTAGTACTTGTGCAGAATTTTGACTATAAAAATTGTAACTTTATAGATTCATTTTATTTTATGTTACTTTTATCCTACTAAGTTTGTGGCAACATATTATAGTAGCAATAAAAAGTTACTGCCACCAATGACAGGCATGTTATTATTACTCCTTTGCTTTTGTAAACCCTAGAGTCTAAAGCTCCTTTTAAAATTTATTTTGAACTTGAAATAAATGAGGGAATTGCTGCTCTGTTCCACAGCCTGACTCTGCCTCTCACATGGGTCTATTGAATAATCCCTGGGCTTCAGCCGCTGGGCTGGGGACTGTGTCCTGGCACTCCTTCCACAAAATCTCCTTGTGCAGACCTCATGGCAACATTTATTTTGATGATTCCATTTTCTTTTGTAGACTATTCTTCTATGTTTCTATAAACCTCAAGAAAGCTAGTGTTGATGTGAATCGTTTTTATTTAATATTTATATGATGTGCCAATAAAACAATGGTTAAGAAGGCATCTTAGCCAATAGTATTGGACAGAACTATTCTTACATACTTTCAGCCACTCCTCTGTTTGAAATTCATATTAGATACATATTTTGATCACACTCACTCCTCAGCTTATTCTATATATTTAAGTGTTCAACTGAAAGACATTTAATTATCTTCCTCTTACTTCTTTTTAAATTTTCAAATATTAGTTAAGGAATCTTTTTTTTAATTCATTTATTCACATGTGCTTACATTGTTTGCGTCATTTCTCCTCCCCATCCCCCTCTTCCAGGCAGAACCTATTCTGCACTTTTCTCCAGTTCCATTGAAGAGTGAAATAAGCAAATAAGCAATAATAAGAAAGACATGGTGTTTTTGCTAGTTGAGATAAGGACAGTTGGAATACCTTTAAATAAGGGGATTTGTATTCTTTCCTGTAAAAATAGAAATTAAAATAATTACAATGAATTTTGTAATTATACTTGTTTTAACGCATTCAATGTGTTATCACATATTTAAGCAAAGTGTGCCCAAGTACTATATGACTGCATTAGTAAAAGAATATATACATGATTTACTTTTCCAGAAAAATTTCCCAACTTTCAATGTCTCATTTTTTTTTCTCTTAGTTACAAATATAGCAGCAAAATCTACAGGGTTGTTTGAAGGTGAAATGGGAAAAATTTTGGAGCTCGCAAATATTTACATTTATTTCCATTCCCCCATTGCATTTCCTTCAGATGTGTCCTCCTTTTGCAAATATACCTTTTGAAGATATTTTTATATTTTAGACGTGGAGAGGGATATGATAATACCTGAGCAATGAGTTTCAAAAAAGTTCCAAGATTTGCATCCCTAGGGCCATTGCATTGGATATGAGAGGCACATTTCTGAAAGCTGGATTCAGTCACTTGCAAAGTAGCAGAAAATGAGGAAGCATTTCTATTCTGAATTTTTGAAATTTTCCATAGGTAAAAATAGTGCCAAAAATGGCATAGAAATGACTGTCAAGGAAAGAGATATCATATCTCATTTTAGGGAATTAGAAAGGTTTTTAAATGAAATCAATTGACGATCTATAATAAAATTTCAATATTTGAAAGTATAGTTCAGAGGGAAGAAACAATGACAATAAGAGATCCAAAAACAAGTAACCTATAAGTGAGACAATCATCCATAATAAAGGGCCAAAAACTAAGTTAACAGTTTGCTAGAGTTTTGAAGACTTATCTTCAAAGATAATGATAAAAATGAATACATTTTTACATGTTCAAACTCAAATAGTATTTAAGTAATTAATCTTTCCTTATATACATTAATCTTACTTTTTTCATTTAGCATTATCCTATGTGGTTAAAATATCTTGAAAAAATATATTTTAAGTGCATAGTAAATCACATGATTTCTCATATTTTTACATATTTCATTACTATTGGACATCAAAATACTTTATAAAGTTTTACTATAAAAAGAAGCACTGCTGAAAATGGATTTGAATGAAAAACATTTTTCAAATTTTAGGTTGTTTTTTAATCAGCTTATCAAAGTATGCTATGTCTTTAAAGATTTTGAATTTTATTATCAGATTCTTTACCAAATACTTACATTATTGTCGCTAATGGGTTAGGCACATACAGAACATCTTCACTCACATAAAGAGCAGTATCAAATATTTCATGATAAAGAAATGTTAATTTTCTAACTTCTAGACAATACTGGAAAAAATATTGAAATTCTAATTTTTATTTCTTTGATAAATAATGACATTGAATATTTTCTACATTAAAGATATCTTAAATGTATTATTTTCCTAAAAATATTTGAGTACATGAAATGTTATGCTATTTTCATCTATTGTTCTTACTAATCATTCCCAATAAATCTGAGATTTAAATCTCAGCTATGTAGGGAATCCCTGTCCTCACAAAACCAAGGCCTGGGGATATTGCTCAGTGTAAGAGCATTTGCTTATAATGTGCAAAGTCCTGGGTTTGAGCTGCAGCAGTCCCCAAACAGGAGGGAGGAGTTGTTTGCTTTGGATATGAATAAACATACTGATTTATATGGCATTAATATAACCAGAGCACTTTCCACAAATTCACTCATCTTTTATTTATGTGCTCTGCAAATAAAAGCACGTAAATTTAACAAATAAAGATCCATAATCCCCATTTAAATTTTAGCTTTGATTTTCTTATAAATATTTCAATTGACATTTTTTCCCAGCATCAGGGTTTGAATTCAAGGCCTTGCACTTGCTAAGCAAATGCTGTACCACTTGAGCCGTGTAACAAATAGTATAAATGGGATGGAACACAAAGAAAGTACATTCCGTGTGTTGCACATATCACAGCGAATCCCTTTTGTGCAATTAACTTATGCTAAGAAAGGATTGAAAAAAGAAATCTTAATTTTCAGTATGTATTTTAAATATACCTCAAATATTAGAAAATTATTCACATAAACTGTATAATTATTTAATGGAAATATATATATTGTTATATATGGTTTCTTTGTATGTAGATATATGTATACATATATAACAAATCCTCATAGCAACATTGTAAGTAATGTTTTAACATGTTTTAACAGCTGTCTGTACATTCTTTATTTCTGTTAACCTGTCACATAAAAAGTAATCATCAGGCCCAGGATTTCCAGTTTAACCTTAACTGTGTAACACAAAATATGTTGTTACTCTACATGAAACAATGGGAGATGACCAATAATTAGCTTAGATCTAGTGGTAGAGCAAATATATTAATATGTTATTAATGTAATAATGTCAGTTATTAATGACTATTTTCTATGTTATGTTGTGCAAGTTTCTTCTCCATACAGGAAAAAGGTTTTCAGTAGCTACGTAAATTTTTACTCACAACAATTTTGTATGCTTAGAATACATGTAAACGATCTTTGCTGCATTTATAAAGTATTAAATTTTTTTCATATTTCAACAAAACCAAACAGATAAATTTGGTTTCAAAGAAACAGGTGATTCCATCATACCCCAAACATAAAAGTCTTTACCACTGAAAATAACTGCACTACAACAGGAAAACAGTATCAATGATTTGATATAATATAACATTTATTTATAAGTGAAATATTTACCATACTTTCTCTACCATTTGATTCTCTGAAGTCATGGAGATTTAATATTCTGTCTTGACTATAGGATAAAGTCTTCAGGTACTGTCTAGATTATTTTGTAAAAATGTAAGAGAAAATTCTTGTGAAAAAATAAAATTCTCAGTTTTTATATTCATAAGGCAACTTAATCAAATTGGAAGAACTGGGAAAAGTAATTTGCTTATTCATACATTTACAGAATTACCTAACAAATTGGTGATTTTGAACAACCTTAGATCTAGATATATTTAATATCTTACTCTTAATTTTTAACACGCTTTCTGGCTTTCAACTACCAAGTATCAAATATGGATATGTATTTATTATATAAGTTTAATAATAGCTGTAAGGAAATAAACAAAGCAAGAAATAGAAACATAGATGAGATATCGAGTACTTGCATGGTATTAAAATTTTTAATCTGGCAGTAATATTTTCAAATTCTAATAGCAGATTGTATTTTTTCTTTTTTAAATGTTTGAATGCAAGGCTCATGTTCAATGAAGAGTGAAAGAAGAAAATAATGAAAATATATTCATTCTCAATAAAATTGATTTTTTCCTTCAAAATTTATTCATTTTCATGAGCTAATTGTAAGCTCTTATGCCTGTTACACCCTGGAGGATTCTAAGGTACTTCAATACATTCTTTGGCTAGAATTCTCTTGTCTTTGTGAATACTGGCTTGAGAAAATTCTGTGACGTTCATTGTGTTTCTTTATCACCAGAAAAGGAAACTTCAAGTAATTTCAGTTGAGAGTTAAGAAGTTTTGCTCACCAAAGATAAAATGTGATACAACTCTCATTATTCAATTTGTTCATGTATCCCGGAAATTAAAGCAATTATTCAATTAGCTATGTAAAATATTAATTCTCCAGCTCTTGAGTCCGAGTTTACTATTATATTTAAAAGCTCTATCAACACGGTAACTATGTCTCATATACGTTCTCAGACTGAGGCAAATTCAGGGAGCACACTGTAATTGTCATAAGGGAGTTTATCATCTAAGAAAAATGACTTCCTAAGTTCAGCAACATCAAATAATTTAATTTAATAATGATATGCAAATGATATGCAAAAGTAACTCACTAATTAAATATAGTTCAAGGATAGTGATGCTATTGAATGGTGAAGTGTTTGGCTGTGTGTCATATTGATATTGAAAAAGTGTGTTTTTCTTATTTATTCATTTCCTCCACATGGTACTAATATTTATCCTCAAATTTACATTATCTGAGAGTTAAAGAAAATGCTAAACATTTTCTAATTTCTCTTTGCAGTTGCACTACTTGTGTAACATTCAAATTTACTTAGTTTTACAATGCATAATTATTATCATCTTTGAACACTTACTCTACACTGATATTTTACACTTACTTTAATAATAAAATACAAAGGATGTGTCCAGAAAAATGATGGTGTTTATCTATACTCACACAGACTCCCTATCACAAGAATTACTCCTCCAGTGTCATGGTAGTCATTACTGATATTGTCCAAAGAACAGAAAGGTAGCTAATATTAGAAAAAACATTCTGAATATAATATATATGGTTGTCTTTTTATCAGGTCAATTTATTTAAAAATATTTAAAAACCTTTAAGTGTGTTATCATATTAAGTATGATAACAACTGGGCAAGTGGGCATCTGTTAGTGTTTGTGCATACATGTGTGCATGTATATATATATATATGCACATATGTGTGTATTTTGTATGATAAATACACATATATGATAAATGATAAATGAATATATTTCATGATTTTTTGACAAAATATCATGGGATTCTTATCCCAATAAAAGTTTCACATTTTCTTTTTGAGCAAAGAATAAACACTTGAGACAAGAGCACTTTAAAAGTTATTATAATAATTATTACTAAATATTAAGTGGTATGATTTTTTAAGAGGACCTATGGCATACCTAAAACATATTTATAACGCACACATCTTTATTACCTATAGTATTATAATTACTTAAAAACATATTTACAATTTATATTGTCTTTCTAAGAGTAATGTTGTTTATATTAACTTTTTAAGGGAAAGTTTTTCAGATTGTTACAGTTAGTATATGTTAGTATGTATTTTGACATGAAATAGCTCACCATCTTAATTTAGTTAACATAACTTATATGGGATCTACTGTAATTGAATTGTGCATATACATGTATATTTTAGACTATTTCCATGAAAATTATTTTATTTATCACAAGCTACTAAGATATAATATCAAATTGAGGTAAATAAAAGTCTATTTAAAAATTTGCAGTGGGGTGCCAGTGACGCACATTTGTAATCCTACCTACTTAAGAGGGAGAAATGGTAGAATTGTGGTTCATAGCCAGCCCAGGCAAATAGTTTGCAATATTCCACCTCCAGAATATCCACAGCAAAATGGACTGGAGCTGTTTTTCAAGCTGTAAAGCTCCTGCTTCGCTAGTGTGAAGCCCTGAGTTCAAACCCCAGTTCCACAAAAAAGAAAATTTGCTGTTGAACTTCAAATAACTCAAAGGAAGGCATTTTAAAATTATATAATTTTATTTTAATTGATATGTAATGTACATATTTATGGGATACTGTATGACATTTCAATATTTGTATTTGTGGTGTTATGTTTAAATTAGGGTAAGCACTTCCATCCCCCTCAAACATTTCTCATTTCTTTGAGGCGACAACATTCAAAAACCTTTCTCTAGATTTTTGAAATATGGAGTGTATTAAAGTCACCTCATTGTGGTGTAGAGCACAGAACTTATTCTTCCAATCTAACTGTATTTTATATGCACCATATTTTCTTCATCCATTCATTGAGTAATAGATACTTAGATTGTTCTCATTTCATAGCTATGGTGAATAGCAACGAACAGGATAGTGCAGAGTTCACTTCTCATATACTGAGTTAATTTCCTATGGATATATATCCAGTAGTGAAATTGTTGGAATATGGTAGTCTTATTTTTAAATTTTTTGAGAAACTCTACATTTTTATAGTGACAGTACTAATTTACATTCTTATCAGCATTTTTCACAGGTCCCCTTTTGTCATAGTCTTGCCAGCATTAGTTATCACTATTCTTTGTGTTAACAGCCATACTTCTATGAGGTGATAGCTTCTTGCACTTTGATTTTCAATTTTCTGATGATTAGTGAAGTGGAGCGTTTTTCCCTAAACTTGTTGGCAAGTTGCATGTCTTCTTTTGATAAATGTCTATTTATGTTTATTGCTACTTTTGTTTCTTCATTGTCAAATTCCTTATATATTCCAGATACCACCACTTGTCTAATGTGCAGCTCCCCCAAATTTTCTTGCATTTTGTAGGTTATCTCTTCATTCTGTGGCTAGTGATTTCTATATGTTGATTTTTATACTGTGCAAATTTGCTGATATTTTAAATTCACTTTAGTTTGTTAAGGAAGGTTTTGTGTTTTTTTTCATATATCTAATCATATCATCTGCACATTGACTTGTTCCTTTGCAATGTGAATGCCCTGATTTTCTTTCTCTGGTTTTATTTGTCTGGCTTAAAATGGTCATATGTGTCTTTCCCCATTCAGTATTAGTAGAACTATAGACTAATTATATTGTGTGATGTTTATTACATTGCTGAAGTATATTATTTCTATACCCATTTAGTGCAGATTTATGATCAAGAATGGGTGTTGAATTTTATCAACTGCTTTTTTATGTAGAGGTGGTTATGTGATTTTATTCTTCAGTGTGGTATTGTGGTGTGTCATGGTTATTTGTTTTCTAATGCTGAGCTTGAAAGGAATTCCACTTGATCATGGTGAAGCATCATTTTAATCTGTTGGGGGATTCAATTTGCTAATATCTTGTGGATATTTTTTCATAAATATTCATCAGTACTATTGGCTTCCGGTGAGAGAGAAAGAGAGAAAGAGAAATGTCTTGTCTTGTTTTGGAATCAACATAGTGCTGAACTCATGAGATTAGAAGAATGTCACCTGCTTTACTTGTTTATAGTAATTGAAAATAATTTGATTAATTCCTTAAGTGTTTGATAAAATTCATCAGTGAGGACATCTGGTTCAATACTTATCTTTGTGGGGACACATTTTGCTAATTCAATCTTGTTTCTTTTTATTTGTTGGTTTAGGCTTTCTTTTTTTTCAGGACTCAATATTGGTAAGACCAATGTATAGGTCTATTCTTTATCCATTATCAATTGTGTTGTTGTATGATTGTTTGTAATTATCTCCAATGAGCATTGCTATTTCTATAGTGTCAGCTGTAATGTCCCCCATTTCATGTCTGGTTTTATGAATTTTTGTCTACTCTTTCTCTTAGTTGGCTGGGGGTTTGTCATTTAAAAACATTTTTGAATAAGCAGTTCTTCATTTCATTTTTCTTTTCAATGAATTACTTCTGATTATTATCCCATAATCTGGTACTGTGATCTCTCGTCTGGTTTCCTGTTTTGATGACAGTTTCATGTATAAACAAGCTGCTCAATTGATGTTTCTGTGGGGATCTTGATGACATGATGGTCATTCTCCACTGCAATCTTGCTCTGCCTCATAATAAGCTTCTGGTGCCTTATTTCTTACCCTTTATCACATCCAACCTTGAAGGGTTAGGAAGCAAAGGATGGGAAGTCAGAAAGATTTCTTGGATTTTATTTATACTTACCTGATTATCTCTACTTCTTGTACCATGTCTTCACTAGCATTTTCTGTATATTGGTCTATGCTGGCAGGGAGCATGGCTTCTCAAGGAATGCAATACAAATGCAGCCATATTCTAATAAACAGGTCACACTAAGGGGATGTCACTAATGGGAAAGGAAGGGTAAAAGAAGGAAGTTATGAAGGTGAATATGATTGATATACTTTCTATATAAGAATGAATATAGAATTTTTAAACCTGTTGAAATCATCTTAAGGGGACTAAGATAGAAAGGAGAGAAATAGAGGACATGAACCAATTTGGGTTATAGTACACATATATGTGGAAATATCACAATGAAACTCCCTGTATTGCTATCTTATACAAACAAAAATGTCTTCTTTCAGAAACCTAGAACAGGAGGTAAAACATATCCTTCCTGGAGGATGCACCTGTGGGAATGGGGAGGATGTACAGAAAGGGTATAGAAGAGTGAATATGGTGGAAATATTATGTACTCATGTAAGAAAATGGAAAAAAGAGACCTGTTGAATCTATGCCAGAAACAGGAGAAGGAGGAATAAAGGAAAATGATGGAGGTGGTGAATCCAACTATGATATATTGTAAGTTTGGTAACTATCACAATATACCCCCCAAGTATCAATAATAAAAAGGGGAGTAAAAAACTAAACAAAAAGTAAATGCTACTATTTTAAGATGAATAATTTTATGTATGCTTCTATAGACATTTGACAGTCGATAAGCTTTAAGAAAATGAAATTTTGACATTGACTAAACATATGGGTCAATTTGTATTCTTTATGTAGTTATAAACTAAGTGTCAATTGGCATTGCTTTAGGTTATTTACATAGACAAATCTAAAAGGATATTTTATTGCTTCCAATAAGTATGTGGCTTAGCAAAATATCTGCAATTCTGTGGGAATGCCCTCAATACCACCATAGTTTTAAAAATACCATTAAAGATTAATTTAAGCTCAGAGTGATGGTGCATGTCCCTAATTCCATCACTCGGGAGTCTGAGGCAAAGACATTACAATGTAGAGGTCAGCCTGGATACATAATGAGAACTTATCTCTAAATGAAACAAAAAGATTTGTTTTAGAAAAATGTTATGGATGTGAATATGTAAACAATGGAAAATAACAGTATGCAATTAGTGAAACCCATTCATGAATATATATTCCTTATGAAATAATGTTGCAAAAACTAATCATTAATCATAGATATAATACATTTGCCTCAGATGAGCTCATAATGAAAGTGTAACCATATTTCATCTAACATCTTTCTTTACAAGCTTTTGAGGTTGTTTTGGGTTGCATTTTTGTTCTTTTAAGTAGAGTTTGATGTTCCATAGTCTTAGTCTATTAGAATTCACTTTGGTAGTAACATCATCTTGTCCCAACACAGGGCAAAAGTTAAGTGTATTGACATTGTGTACCTATAAGAAATATGAAAGGTTGATTTATTCAGTAGTGAAAATTTGGTGCCTAACCATGGACTTGAAAATTTATTGATTTTTTTTCCAAAATAATTGAGTATTACATAAAGTTGCCCTTAGAATGATCTTTTTTTGTACTAACTAAATGCAATATTGGGAAGAACATAGCATCTTATATGTTTACAAAATATCTATAGGTGCTGGTTTATTATCAGTGATGGATGCCCAGTTGTATTTTTCTGCACTCAAAGATGATCATATTGATGGTACACATATTGTGGCATATACCACAACGACTGTCTCTGGGGTATTGTAGGTGTAAGAGTGGAGCTGGAAAGGATCTTAACTACTAAAAAAGAACAAAATTGAGATAATTCTATGTTTCTCATTACTAAACATTTTTGTTTAATAACTAGAATAATTATAAAAATAAAATATTCTAATTATAGCAATATGAAGGTAAGAATCATTGAGATGGACATTACTAAAATAAGTATGCTTAACAGATGGATAAAACATATATTAACAAATGTTCCAATCTGCCATTTCACTTGTTTGTTCAATGGACTCAACTTTTTTGCTCCTACTGAGATCAACAGTTTGAAACTGTTTCTTCTTTGACATGACATTAATCACTAACTAGATTTAGCTTGTTTGTAAATATAAGCATCTGTCACTTTCACTTAAAGGAATTCAATGTTATTGGTACTCTCATTGAAATGGTACTATGTGATATGAACTCTGAACACTATTCTTTTTAAAAATTACTATAATGGCTTTTTATCATTTTTCTAATTATATTGTATACAATTTTAATATCCATATAAGCTAAATTTTTCTCAAAAGTTGTATTAACAACTGTATGTTTTTGTTTTGGTATAGTTTCATTTTATCTTGTTTTATTTTGAAATGGGGTGTTGTTTAGGCTGGCCTCAAACTCCTGGGCTCAAGTTATTTCATTGCCTCAATCCTGGCAGTAGTGGGAATACAGGCACTTGGCACCATGCCTTGCACTAACAATTATATTGCTTTTTAATAAAGCTATTAATAACACAATAATTATTTTGTAATATTTCTCAACTTATAAGTATGTGACTTTTTCCTGTGTAGCTTATTTCCCAAATAATTTTCACATTCAGATGATGGTGTCTGTGGTTCTGACCACATCATAAAAAAGAGTTCAGATTTCCCTTTTTTTATTCCTCTGTTCCTCTCTTCCTTTGTTTCTTCTCCTCTGATAGATTTTGGTTTTAGAGCAGGTTTATGTTCATGTTATAATTGAATAAGATCTATTTGTTACCCATGTGCTTCCTGTCCTATTCCTGTGTAGTCTCCCCCATTGTCACCATCTGGCAGTAGAAGGGTATGCTTTTTAAATTGATAAACTTATATTGATACATCATCATCTCCTAATGTCAGTAGTTAAGTTCAGGTTCCCTCTTGGTGGTGTGTAATCTATGGGTTTGGACAATTGCACAACAAAGTGTATCCATCATTGTAGCATCACACATCAGAGCAATACTGCCCTAAAGACCCTGTGTGCTCTGCCTCTTGATCTTTTCTTCCTAACACTTGGAAACCACAGACTCTTTTAACTGTCTTCATACTTTTGTCTTCTCCACAATTTTATGTCACAGGAATCTGGTAGTATTTAGCTTCTTTGAACTGGCTCTTTTCACTTAGTATGATGCCTATTGTATCCCTTCCTGTCTTTAAGAGCTTGAGAATTTGTTTTTATTGCTGAGCAATATTCATACCATAATTTATATATCTACTTATCTGATTAAAAGAATCAAAGATGATTTTAGATTGTGTCAGTCATGAACAGGGCTACTAAAACCACCTATGTGAATGTGTGTTTGGATGTTGGAAAGATATGGAAATCTCATATTTTATTGAAAAGCTTACAAGTCACATCACAGTGAAAGCTATCATCCTGGATTATCTTTTCTGTAAAATAGTTAAATGATATATGAATTGTGTGAAATTAAATTAGGATCTAGTAAATATTAAGTGGATGATATATTTATTAAAATATATTTGCTTCCTAAATGAAAATGGGGTGAAAAAACAGGAAATAAAATTTCACATTGGTTGGACATGTTCCTTGATATTTTCCTTATTTGGCTTCTATTCATCTTATTCTTCTGCTACTTATTTATAATTTTAAATTTATGCTTGATGGCAGAAAATTATTTCTTGGTTTCATAATAAAAGTGAAGCAGTTTATGTCCTGTCAGCAACTGCTCCTTTGCTAAATGAGAACTAAAAATAAGTTACCTGTGTGAGAAAAAATCTCTGGGTATAAAATCAGGGTCTGTGAAGAAGCCAGTCCCCTGGGAAATGGATTCTGGATAGGCAACACATGATGAAAACAGGATGAGGGTTGAGCACAGTCCAACAAATGGTTTTGCAAATGGCTGGGAATTATAAGAGTATGGTTGTTCAAAGAGATAATGGATCTGAGAGTCCCAGCACTGAATAAAGAGCTAAGACCCAAGGGTACATGAAACATCCTTATATTGTGAGACCCCTAAATGTTTAGCAAATTTCCAAGGCAAAAGAAATATTGTTATGATTAGACATCTTGGAAAAAATGATGTTTATAATTGCATGTTGGATGCCTGCCTCAAAATCATTATCATGAGAATGTAGAGAATAAGAAGCAGAGGTAAAAAGACAAAAGAAATTAAGAAGCTAGGGAATTCATGGAGAGATATGTGTATTGGTTCAGACCTCTGAAATTTTTGGGCAAATTTTTTAAATCTCAAAAGCGATCAGATATCCTAAATTATATAACAATAATAATTAATTAATGGATTGATATATTCAGAAAGACAGATAGACAGATAGATATATTTCAATTGTATGAATCTTTGTGGAGAAAGCTCAGAGAGAATTACCAGTTATACAGTAAAAGATATGCCAACTTAAATAAAGACAACAAACAGTAACCCATCCTTCTCTGAAGATTCTATAATTCTCTAGCATAATCTGGAATCATGAGGGGAGGAAATCAATGGGCAGAAAGAGATTTCAACATAGTGGATAGATTCCCAGGGAATCAGAGATAGAAATTTTACATGAATAACTTTCCTACACAATGTCTACAACCCTGATTTTCAGCAAAGCATTGGAAAAGGCAAATGGCAAATCTCATGCACAGTCAAAGAACAAACTATCAAACTTCATTTTTTTAAATGGACTTGTTGTAGTGGTAAGAGTAACACAGGAATTCTTCATTTCCTCATTTGTTCTTTATGATCTCTAATTCGCCTTCGAAAAACAAGGGTTTTGATTACATACTATGCAAACACCAAAGTTTCATTGGAGCTTGTAAGTAATATACTCCATTACAATGAGACATTATACCCTTTTAAGAAGTCATGGTCACACTTGAATTCAGAAATCCTGATTATTAAGCAAAAAGGAGCCAGGGAGAAATCTGATCAAATATACAGAGGCAAAGAGCTATATGAGAAAGCAAACTAACACATGGAAGAAAAATCATGAGGAAGAAATAGTAGAGGATCAGGGCAAGACAGCCAAAACATAAGGAATCAAATTATTTTCTCAAATCATGTATACATTCAGTATTTGTGTTCTGAATGGGTAGTGTGTCAGACACAATAGCAATCTTCATCCTGGCTACCTAACAATACTATATTCTTGCTAATTAAGTTTAATTCCACATATCCTGAAAAATATTTTACCTAATTATATTCTAGTCCGTAGATAAAATGTAAATTGGACAGTGATAGAATATTCATTAATGTACATTGTACCAAAATTCAACATATTCAGTTTAAAAGTTAGAAAAAAATAGTAACTCTTTAAAATCAAATAATTCCTACAAAACCATCCTCAAAGAAGAAATCCTTCAAGAAATCACTGAGAATTTCATGGAGAAGATACTAGATGTGGTTAATAAAAATGTGCCAGATACATTCAAGAAATTCCAAGACATCAAAAAAAAATAATTCACAAAGACACTGAAAAAATAAATGAACTCATAACAGCCCTAAATAAACACCAAAGTGAAAGAGAACACTATAAATAAGGAGATAAATGAATTAAAGTTGAAAATAGAAAATATTAAAGAGGAAGTGACCCATGATAAATAGAATAAAGGAGAAACACAAAACACAGCAGAAGGCCGCTCCAGCTAACTAGCACAAGTGGAAGAAAGATTCTCAAAACTTGAAGATAAAATAAAAATTAAAGGAAAAATTGAAGAACTTTTAGTCAAACAGCTAAAGTCCTGTGAAAGAAAGATGCAAGAACTCACCAAATCCATCAAAATACCAAACCTGAGAATCATGGCCATTGAAGAAGAAGAGGTCCAAACAAAAGGAATTCATAATACATTCAATAAAATAATGACATAAAATTTCCCAAATCTCAAGAAAGTTATGCCCATTCAGGTACAGAAAGACTCCAGAACACCAAACAGACTTTACCAAAATAAAATTTCCCCACGACATATTATCACTAAACAACAAGAACAAAGAATCGAGAAAGACTGCTGACGGCTCTAAGAGAGATAAAAACAAATAACATATAAATATAAACCCATCAAAATCACAGTAGATTTCTCAATGGAAACCTTAAAAACAAGAAGGGCATGGAGTGATGTGTTCCAGGAACTGAATGAAAATAACTCTATTCATCCAAACAATTATTTAAAATATATGAAGCAATAAAAATCTTCCATGATAAGCAGAAACTAAAACAATATGTGACCACCAAGCCTCCACTACAAAAGATTCTCCAAGGAATTCTACACACAGAAAATGAAAGCAAACAAAACCATGAGAGGACAGGCAGTATCAAAGCACAAGAGAAGAAAACACAAGGACTCAGTTGCATACAATCAAATCCTTATAAAACAAAAACAACTATATGACAGGAATCACCATATACTTATCAATATTAACACTGAATGTCAACGGGCTCAACTCTCCCATCAAAAGACACTTTTTGGCAAACTGGATTAAAAAGGAAGATCCAACAATATGTTGTTTACAGGAGACCCATCACATACACAGAAACAAGCACTGACTTATCGTGAAAGGCTGAAAGAAGATTCACTAAACCAATGGCCCATGAAAAAAGGCAGGAGTAGCAATACTTATCTCAGACAAAGTAGACTTCAAACTTACATTGATAAAATGAGATAAAGAAGGACACTCCATACTAATAAAAGGGGAAATAGACCAAAAGGAAATAACAATTATCAACCTATAGACACCCAATCTCAGTGCACCCAATTTCATCAACCTACTTTAATGGACTTAAAAACATATGTACACTCCAACACAGTGGTAGTGTGAGACTTTAATATGCTCCTATCACCAACAGATAGGTATCCAAACAAAAAATCAATAAAGACATTCTAGAACTAAACCACACCATAGATCAAATGGACCTAGCTGAAGTATACAGAATATTTTCATACGTCACCCACACAATATACATCCTTCTCAGAAGCCCATGGAACTTTCTCTAAAATTGATCATATCTTAGGGCAGAAAGCAAGCCTCATGAAACATAAGATAATAGAAATTAATCCTCTGCATTCTATCTGACCACAATGCATTAAAACTAGAACTTAACAACACAACAACAGCAGAAAATACACAAACAATTGAAGCTGACAACACATTGCTCAATCATCAGGGGTCATTGATAAAATAAAAGTGGAAATTAAAGGTTCCTGAAAGTTAATGAAAATGAAAACATGACCTACTAGAACATATGGGACACATCAAAGGCAGTCCTAAGAGGAAAGTTTATAGCCATGAGTGCATATATTAAAAAGATAGAAATATCTCTAAAAAATGGCTCAAGGCTATATCTCAAATTCCTAGAAAAACAAGAACAAGCAAAACACAAAACATGCAGAAGGAGAGAAATAATAAAAATAAGGGCTGTAAATAATGAAATAGAGGCCAAAAAAACCATACAAAGAATTAATGAAACAAAAAGCTGATTCTTCAAAAATAAACAAGACTGACAGACTCCTCACAAATGTGACTAAAATAAAAGGGGAAAAAATGCAAAATCAGTAAAATCAGAAACACAAAAGGGGAGATAAAACAAACACGATGGAACTCCAGGGAATCATCAGAGAGTACTTTAAAAAACTATATTCCAATAAATTTGACAATCTTGAAGAAACAGACAAATTTCTAGATACTTATGACCATCCAAAACTGAACCAAGAGGATATTAACCACCTAAGCAGATCTATAAAATGAAATGAAATTGAAGCAGCAATAAAGATTCTCCCAAAAAAGAAAAGTCCAGAACCTGATAGATTCACTGCTGAATTCTATCAGACCTTTAAAGAAGAACTAATATCAACTCTCCTCAAATTTTAGAAATAAATAGAAAGGGAAGGAATACTGCCTAACTCATTCTATGAAGCCAATATTACACTCATCCCAAAACCAGACAAAGACACCTCCAAAAAGGAAAACCATAGGCCAATCTTCTTAATAAACATTGATGCAGAAATCCTCAATAAAACAATGGCAAAACAAAATCCAACAACATATCAGAAAGATCATTCAGCATGACCAAGTCAGCTTCATCCCAGGGATGAAGGGATAGTTCAACATATGCAAATCTACAAATGTAATATAGCATATTAAGAGAAGCAAAGACAAAAACAACTTAATCATCTCAATAGATGCAGAAAAAGCCTTTGTTAAAACTCAACATCGCTTCATGATAAAAGCTCTAAGGAAACTAGGAATAGAATGAATGTACCTCAACATTATAAATGTTATATATGACAAACCTATAGCCAACATCATACTTAGTGTAGAAAGACTGAAACCATTTTCCCTAAAATCAGCAATGAGACAAAGGTGCCCACTCTCCTATTCCTAATCAAAATAGTCTTGGATTCCTAGTCACAGCAATAAAGCAAGAAGAAATAAAAAGAATACCAATAGTTAAAGAAACAGTCAAAATATCCCTATTTACAGACAAGAGGATCCTATAACTCAAAGACCCAAAAAACTCTACCCAAAAACTTCTAGACACTACAAACAGCTTTTCAATGTGGCAGGATACAAAATCAACTTACAAAAATCATTAGCTTTTCTAAACAACAACAATGAATGAATTGAGAATGAATATCTGAAAATAATTCCACTTACAATAGCCTCAAACAAAATCAAATACCAAAGGATGTGGACGACCTCTACAAGGAGAACTACAAAACTCTGAAGAAAGAAATTAAGGAAGATAGAAAGATCTCCTGTGCTCATGGATTGGTTGAATGAACATAATAGAAATGGGTATACTACCAAAAGCAATCTACATGTTCACTGCAATTCCCATCAAAATCCCAATGGCATTCATCACAGAGAATGAAAAATCTACCCTAAAGTTTATTTGGAAACACAGAGACCACAAATGGACAAGGCACTATTCAGCAAAATGAGCAATGCTGGAGGTATCACAATACCCAACTTCAAACTATATTACTAAGCAATAATAATAAAAACAGCATGGTGCTGGCACAAAAACAGACATGAAGACCAGTGGAACAGAATAGAGGACCAGGATATGAATCCACACAGCAATGCCCAACTTATTTTTGACAAAGTCATCAAAATAGACAGCCTCTTCAAAAAATGTGGCTGGGAAAAGAGGTTTTCTGCCTGTAGGAGACTGAAATTAGATCCATGTTCATCACCCTATACTAGTATCAAGTCAAAATGGATCAAGGACCTTAATATCAGACCCAAACTCTGAAGTTAGTACAGAAAAGAGCAGGGAATACTCTGGAAGCAATAGGTACAGAAAAGGAAGTCCTTGATACAACCCCAGAAGCTCAGCAAATAAGAGAAAGGATGGACAAATGGGACTTCATAAAATTAAAAAGCTTCTACACAACAAAATAAATGGTCTCTAAACTGAAGGGACCACCCACAGAGAGGGAGAAAATATTTGCCAGCTATGCATCAGACAAGGGACTGATTACCAGAACACACACAGAGCTCAAAAATCTAAACTCCCCCAAAATCAATAAACCAATAAAGAAGTGGGCAATTGAACTAAACAGGACTTTTTCAAAGGAAGAAATACAAATGGAGAAAAAACACATAACAAAATGCTCACCATCTCTGGCCATAAAGACAATGCAAATCAAAACCACACTAAGACTCCACCTCACCCGTTAGAATAGCTATCATCAAAAACACCAACAACAAAATATGTCGGCAAGGATGCAGGGATAAAGGAACCCTCATACACTGCTGGTGGGAATATAAGATAGTACAACCACTTTGGAAAACAATATGGAGGCTTTTTCAAAAAGTAAACATAGATCTATAATATAATCCAGCAATACCACTCCTGGGGATATAGCCGAAGGAATGCAACACAGCTTACTCCAGAGACACCTGCACATCCATGTTTATTGCAGCACTATTCACAATAGCCAATTATGGAAAAAGCCATGATGCCCCACTACTGACAAATGGATTAAGAAAATGTGGGATTTATACACAATGGAGTTTTACTCAGTCATAAAGAAGAATGAAATTTTGTCATTCACAAGTAAATGGTTGGAACTGGAGAACATCATCTTAAGTGAAATTAGCCAGGTTTAGAAAGGCCAAAAATCATATGATCTCCCTCATATGCAGACTTCAGACCTACAAAATAGTATTGAACATATTATTATTATTATATTATTTTTATTGTAATAGTATTGGACTTGGGTCACACGCTAAGGGAGAACACATCCAGGAGGAATAGGTGAAGTTAGGAAACCCAAAACTTGAAAGTATTTGATGTGTCCACTGTAGAGGAGCTAATATAGTAATCTTATTGTGACAGTGGTCACTATGGGAAGGTGACCAGGAAGTAGTGAAGAGGTCTGGTAGATATGAACCAATTTAGGTTGTAACACACTTGTGCATGGAAGCAATGCTAGGAATCTCTCTGTATAGCTATACTTATCTCAAACTAACAAAAATGCTAAGTCTTTCTTATTATTGCTTATGTCTTCTCTTCAACAAAATTGGAGAAGAGGACAGAACAGGTTCTGCCTCAAAGCGAAGTGGGTGGGGGAGAGTGAGAGTGCAGGGCTCAGGGGGAAGAGATGACCCAAGCAATGTATGCACTTATGAATACATGAATAAATAAACCAAAAAATCAAATCAAATAATAAAATAAAAAATTGGGAGAATAACATAACTATGAATTAATGTTAATTGTATCAACAGCTTTGTGTTCCTTATCATGGTACTATTGAGGAGGGTATTCAAGGTTCCTCACTCATTTGAAACAAGGATTAGGGGTGGTCCTAGTGAAAATGCTTAAACCCAGAAGTTTGGTAAGTTTTTATATTACTGATTTAAGGTGAAAAACAAAACATAGACTCTTACAAGTTGAATAACGTTAGCTCTGCTGGCAGAGTTAGTGCATGCTACCTGTGGGCCAGTGTGTGAGGATTTGTTAACATTAGTGCTTTGCATTATAAAACTTAAACGCCCTGAACACTTTGACTATCTTTTTTACCTTTCCATTTGGCAGTTTTCAATCCAATCCACATCAAGAAAGTGTTTAAAATCAGACTTAAAAAAATTCATTGTAAAATGGTATGACTGCTCTAGAAGGGAATTTGACAATTTTTTACTAAATCTAACCTGTGCTTATCATATGTTTACAATTGTGCCCCTTGATATTTACCCAAATGATGTTATAACCTATTTTTACACAAAAACTTCTGTACAAACATTTCTTATACCTTTATTCATAATTGTCAAAACCTAGAAGTAACTTAGATATTTTCCAGTATATAGATGGATGAATAAATTGTGGTAATTCATACAACATAGTATTAGTCAGCAGTGAAAAAACTGACCTCTCAAGTCATAAATATATGGGGTACAATTTTATTTACGTATTGATGAGTGACAAAACATCTGAAAAGGATATGTACTATAAAACACTAAAAACATGAGTTTCTGGAAAATACATAACAATGGGAAAAAACAGAAAAATCACTGGTTTCTAGGTGTTCTATGTAGTGAGCAAGCAAAAAGCTGAGTATCTGGGGGAGGGGGAAGTAACTCTGTACGGTATTGTCATGGTATAGATATGTCATTATATACACATGGTCCCCAACTTAATGCTTTCAGTTAGATTTCAGAATTTTGGTGATGCAAAAGTGATATGCATTTTTTAAAATCCTTTTTGAAACATAGATTTGATCTTTTGGGCTAGTGACATGTGTGTCTTCTCATCTTGGTCAGTGACAGTGGGCTGAGCTTCCAATCAGTCATATGACCATGAGGATAAAAAGCACATTCTGCAGTGTCCTGTGTTGCCAAACTATCATATTTGGTAGATTAAGTGTATTAAATGCATTTTGACTTAATATTTTCAAGACACATTTGTGCTTATCAAAGATATTGGAATGTGCTACTTAAAGAGTGAATTATAGTTTTTACTATGGAATTTATTCAACAATAACGTGTAAATATTAGTTTGTTGATTGTCACAACTATATTATATCAATGCAGGGTAGCAATAATGGAAAACATGTTGGACAGGTGGGCTATAAAGTGTATACAGTACCCCCTGTCTAGTGGACAATGGATTCCAAGGAGCCCAGGGGATGTCTGTAACTGCGTACTATCTCAAACCCTATACGCAAATGCTGCAGTACCACAGGTGTGCATCTGATGACCAGCTGACTTCTATGTGATCTGTAGGAAGGTCTGAACTCATTATGACAGGCTGGACAACAAGATGACAGCACAGGTTTTCATTATACTCCTCAACTGATGTGAAATTTTTAAGATAGATTTTTTTCTTGATTTTCTCTTTAATATTTTCAGACAATAGCTGACTGTGGGTCACTGAACGTATGGAAAGAGGACTCCTATTAAGTGGGAATTTCCTGAAATTCCTGCTTAATTTTTCTGTATACCTAAATACAACTTAAAAAGAAAGTTTATTAATTTAAATAATAAAGCCAATAACACTCATGATGCTTTGTTCACAATAAAATATAGAGATGAAAATGTTAATATATCATTTGTGTTCAGTTAATTAATCACTTACAAATCCTCTTTATTCAATAGCTGACTCTTACTTTTTTCTTTTGGGGGAAGGAAGGGAGGTACTGGGGAGATGAACATAAGGCCTTATACTTACTAGCAGGTACTTTATCACTTGAGCCTGCCCCCATCCCTTTTCAGCTTTGATTATTTTGGGGATAAGGCTTACATTTTTGGCCAAGAAATCTGGACTACAAGGTGGGCAGGGGCGAGAAGTGACCCAAACAATGTATGCACATGTGAATAAAAGAATAAAATTAAATTAAATTAAAAAGGAGCTTAGCTGTGAGGTGCATCCCACCACACCCAGGTATTGGTTAAGATAGGGTCTTGCTACATTTTAGTCCCAGTTGATCATAATAATGGAGGGGATAAATTCGACTAGACATATTGTAAGAATTTCTGTAAATGTCACAATGTACCTCCAGTACTACAATAATTTTTAAAAATTAAAAAATGAAGCATGATCCTTCCAATCTTTGCCTCCTGAGTAGCTGGAATTACAGAAGTGGACCACTGTACCCAGACTGACTGTCATAAATAAAAGCATTTTTGTTCTTATATGATCCTACTGGTACTTTTCAACTTATGCTAACTTTTGCAATTTTTGCTAATTCATAGGTTGTTTTGAAGTTTTGCTGCATTCATTTATAAATTACTTATCTCCAAGGAGATTACACTACCAAAAATATTTAATATTACAGTTTATTACTAATTTGGTCAATGTAGCTTTGCTCTCACAGGGAGGAGGGGATTAACTAACTCTCTAGAGTATTTTTAATAAGGCACTGACAACATGAGTAAATTCCTTATCAGAGAGGTGGAATGAAGTGAAATATTCCTCTTTTCTGTTGACTAACTCAAGAAAGTACAGGAAACACCTTATCTTCCCTTTCTTTCCTCCCCTTCCCCCTTCTCTTCTCTCCCTCATATTTCTCTTTACCCTTAACCCCATCTTACCTCTGTTTTCTTTTCATTATTCCCTTTTCAATCCCTTTCTTCTCCTTTCCATTTTTTCCTATTTGGTGTAGTATATTAGATACCTGATATTTGGACATTTGTTTATCAATGACTCCATTGATTAAAGTCAGTTTTAATAAATTTAAGTCAAAAAAACCCTTTTGATTTCCTAGGAAAAGATTAGCCCTTATACTAGTGAAAGACTTAAGGTCACTATTACAAAGAATAATTTTCTCTATTGTACAATGGTTGTGTGAAACATAGCAATTGTATCTCTCCAGTAATTTGGCATATGGATTTGATTGCTTTTTTACAGAATTTGCTCTTATGTGTAGGCAAAGTGTTACACAGTCTAGTTTTACAAAATCAAGAATCCTTTGTAGACTGGTGGTCACTATGCTGTATATGAATTGTATGATTTTGTTAGCAGAGTTGGAGATATAATTCAAGCCTAAGTTTTCTCTGCACTACATTTCCACTAATCCTTGGGTTTGTAATACATCATCCAATTTGATGTTACCAGCAAGCCACATACTTTCTTTCCACTCAGAAATCTTGGGATTCTGAGATTAACTAACATTTGTAAGTATTCTTTATTTGTACCTAGGCTAGCAATGTAAGTCTTCAAATAGATGTCATTATTGAGGACATTTAAATTTCATGTCTAAGAGAAAAATATCAATATAATAATATTAATTAAAGAAAAGTGTGGGAAACTTCAGGTTCCTCAACTTTTTGTAATGATTAGAGATTGGAAAACAAATGACCAAGTCATTATCAAATTTTTATATATTGATCTAATCATCAGTAACTAATTATATTATAACTAATATTATTTAATAATATAAGTTGCAAAAATAATATAGCTATTCGTATAAGTGCAATTGGATAATGTGTTAAAGTTACTTAGTCAGGTGAGATAACCCAGTGATGGTGGCTCACACCTGTAATCCTAGTGACTCAGGAGGCAGAGATCAGGAGGATCGCAGTTCAAAGCCAAACAGGGAAAATAATTTGCGAGACCCTATCTCTAAAACACCCATCACAAAAAAAAAAAAGGCTGGCAGAGTGGCTCAAAGTGTAGGCCTGAGTTCAACTCCCAGTACCACAAAAAAAGGAGGTGACATAATTGTAATTCAAAAGAAAAAAGTGCTCCTGTTTTTTGTGCAAGTAATTCTGTGGTCATATAGGCAATATTGAATTCACATTTCTAAACAATGCATATTAGGATGTTTGTATAGGTTACGTAGTAAAGCTGTTTGTGATGTTCAAAACAAGTTTCATTTTGTGGTGTGTTTATAAATATATATTAGACCAAATTAATTATATTTTTATAGAAAGAAAAAATAAAAAAGATAAAATTTTCTGTTTATTGAACAAGATAATTAGAAACTTTGACCATAGTCACATATTCATTCACCTAGTTCCAAGCATAAGTCTAATTATTTCTATTAAAATGCACAATATTTCTTCATTGCTGAGTTTTCCAATACCTCTGATCATGATAATGCCTCTGCAAAGAATTTTAGGATCTGGTGAGTTCCTATTCTTGCAAGCTCATTTGTCATCATTTCCACACTCCATTTCACATTCCAATCAACCCAAACCTCCTCCAATTTCTTTAAAAGTCACATCTCTGTTCTGTGATATTGTCACACCATTATCTCCATCTAGACTATTCTTCATAGTCTTTCTTTTCTTAGCAAACTATTCATCCATCTTTTTCATTGTGATTATTATTTCTTCAAGGAAGCATACTATTACAACTTAAATACATTTTTCTATTGCAATACCCACTATATGTTGTCACAATTTACATACTACTGTAAATCTTCACCAGAAATTGTGCTTTTATAATGCAAGTTGTGTGCTTTGCTATATCGCTTGGCCAGAGGAGAAATCTATTAAATGTTTCATACTTGCTTCTGCTAACAAATAAATTTAGGTAAACAGAGAGAAAGATACATATATAAGTAGAGAAAGGTAAATTTATTGATATATATAAGCACTTAAATACAATATATGTCCTACATGTTCTAAGAAAAAAATACAGCAAAATATTTGATGCTATAACTAATTTAACATAATTTCCTAGATGTGAGTTGTTGGATAAAATAAAAGATGCCCAGTTAAACAACAAATACTCTTAGTATATTTCAAATATTTTCTGAGACATACTTATGCCACACAATCATTTGTTGTTTAATTTGCAGCACAATATTTAGCAAAACTTATTTTTACTTTTCAATTCTAGCAATCCTGTCTTTGATAACAGTTTATAGAATCAAAATACAAGTCTTGTAGATGCTGAAAATCTGCTATAACATTCTAGTATCTGAACAAATATTAAAGATATGGACAAAGATTTTGGTTGTAGTAGAACTTTATTGTGCATGATGTTGAATGTTTTCTAGTACTGAATTGCTGACTTTATGTCAACTAATCATGTCTATTAATTTTAAAACATATGACTTGGACATACTTAGAGATAAAAATATATCCACTGTAACCAAAGTTGAATCAGATAGCATATTTTGAAATGCACACATTTTATTTTTCCAGTTCTATATGTTAAAAAAATGGAGCTTGAAGATGAAGTGAGGATGTTACAACTTCAAACAGAGCAACCCCACCCAATGTTTTAGTGTGAGTTCAAAGTCCTGCCAAACATTAAAAAAAAAGAAAGAAATTGAAGTTAATACTCTACATAATGTTTCTGGGAAATCAAATACTTTTTTCAGTTTTTTGCAATAAAATGTAATAGAAGATAAGATATGTTTGCAAGAAGACTATAGTTGTTTTAAATTAAATCTTATCCAATCAAAGTAATTATATATGTATAAAATACATGACACATCTTTTACAATTCAGTGCAAGGGTAATTTTAACACTGTCAATTTTTCCATTAGTAATGTCAAAGATATACAGCAATTTGTACAAGCTTATACATACAAATAAATAATTTAAGTTACAATTAATGTACAATACAATGCACAAAATGCCTATTTCACTTCTACAGGAGTCTTGGGATCATAGAATAAAATAAAAGGCCACTTTATGAGTTTTCATTATAAGGTCATTTAGAGTTAGGATAAGGAATTGCTAAATTAGCCTGAAGATGAATTCACTTATTGCCCATTTTAAAACAAGTGTAGTCAAACTTTTATTCATTTATTTAGTATTTGACAAAACAGAATGCTTTACTTTTAAAAGCAACTGGCAGCACTTTTCTTTAATTACATCTACTCCAGAGGCAGAAGTAAGAGGATCATATTGCATGACCTGCCTGATGAGGAGAGTGAGATAGTTCAGGAATTGCTGCCTGTCAGAGGGAACATGTGAAGTAAGATTTTTGAAATGTAGAATTAACCTAGTAAAAAGAAAAAGGATGTTTTCTTGAAAACCAATCAGATTATGAGACTTTGCCAGCTTCATTTTGGGGTGAAGATTAATGTTTCAGTTGATAGGGAAGAACTGATGTATCATTCTGTCTGTTAGAAGCATTGTAATCTCTTAAGAGATTATTGGCATATAAATGATATCTTTGGAAGGAATATCAAAGTAGTTATTATATAAATATATATACACACATACATATATACATACACATATGGAAAGAGACAAAGACAGGAGAAAAATAATAGATGGTCAGGATGCATTAATTTAAAGATGTTATTTGAAATTATTACATTATTAGGGTATATGGAATCAACTAGAAAATGTAAGCAAGTGACTTAAAACCTGAAATTCATATAATATCAATATGAAATAAAAAGTTTTATATTTAATCTATGATAATGTATAAAGTATGCCTTCAACATGAAACTGAAGAAATTGATTTTTACAGTGATAAGAAGTAACAATAAACTTTTAAAATATTATTAAATTTTTATATGTGCATTTTAGAGAAATTAACATTTAAGATCTGAGATTGAATGGAAACACAAAACTGAAAATAAAGAACTTCCTGTTAATATTTTATTGAATCAAAATTTAATTCAATTACTCAGAATGAATACGAATTTACCACAGATTATGCCAAGGTGGATTTTGTCTGACATCCACAAGTAAAGGCCATTTTGCCATTTTCCTCATTAATATGCTACAGTGGGTAGACATCGGGTGCAATAGATTGTTTACAGCTCTGTCAGATCTGTAGTGGACAGATAAAGACTTAAGGAAAGACCTGTTAAAATTGATTTAACTGCAACGAACAGCAGCATGATCTGTTTTTCTATCAAAGTTTATTGGGCATCTAAAGAAAAATAATGTATATTCTAAGTGTACCCAATAAACATGCCAAGCTCGAAATGCTTCATACTTCAAATATCATAAAAGGGAAGATAAGGTTTTGCATCTGACAATTTTACAATTCCACACTCATTCAAAGGGAAATTGAAGTTACACATTACATTTTGAAATACTTCTACTCAATGAAATTCATAACAGCTTAAAAATTTTTTAACTTGTGGTTAGAATATAATACTTCTACACTGATCTAGAAAATGACTGCTTTAATTTCAAAATGTTTAGGAAGTTTTCAAACTCCTTTTCTGGCTTCTGAATTCCTTAGACTGGCATGTGAATTAACAGCTTGTAATACTGTTAATTTTAATATATTTTTAATATTAATATATATAATAAATTAAAATATTTTTAATTTTAATATATTTTTTCACTTTTCAAATTCATATCTATTAATTGTCCATATTAATTTGTGTCTAAAACACTATGAAACAATTGAATTTATATGATTCAATGTTTTGTTCAATACTGCTACAAGCTTTTACTGCAGGTAGGCACCATTTACCACTGAGTACACTTCACTGGAAGTATAACAGCAGGTCCTAATAATCTGCTGAAATCACTGCTCAAATCCCAATATTGTGCTAGCTCAATATTTGCTGTTAAAATGAAGGAAATGGAAGCTTTAAATAAAATCAATTTAGTGTATCTGAATGGGAAGACTAACCTCAGGAAATTATCATGTTAAGGACTAGATACCCAAAGCAATATCTCAGTATAATAACTCTACTAGATAATTATTTCATAAAATCCCCATCCATCTAGGCTTAAATAATTTAATTTTATTGTTCTAATATTGGGGATTGTTATCATTTGAATTCTCTACCATGAAAACCTGGAGGCAGAGACCTTTTGGAGTAATTATTAGGGAGGCCAAAATTTCAATTCGCAGCAGTGAGAAATAAAAGCGGTAGATGAAAGAAAATGTGAGGATATATTATGAAACTAAATGTGGTTGCTAGATCCCATAAACTATATTTCATGATCATTTCTGAAAAAAAATGAAGAATTTATTACATATTTCCATTGCCATGGAGTCTAAAATATCCCTTTATGTTGCAAAACCCCACACTTGAGGAAACAAAAATTAGTAAGCATATTAATAAAATAGGAATTAGATATGACTGTCATGGCCAGTATAGACATAAGATGGTCAAAGTTATCAGGAGATAGAAAAGCCTGAGAAATATGGTGTGTGGGTGGTGAGTGCCTAATTCAGAGGAATAACTTAGCTGCAAATCATTAAGAAATTAAGAGGGGCTATGACATATTTACTGCTTATATTTTAACAGGACTTGAAGAGTAGGAAAACCACAGAAAATATTATTTAAAGGGAACCACATACTTCTTTCTATCTCAAAGTACTATCTTACACCAGCTAAACATTATCACAAAAATATTGCATAAATTAATCTCCGAGATTAATGAAATGTAAATTAAATGACACAATCTTAGTAAAAGGTGACGGATTTGGTAGAGAATCATGAAGAAAGTCACACATAAACCTTCAGACCCCAGGAAACTTTGGCCAAAGCTCTAGACTGCTTTCTCAGTCACAAAGAACATACTACATCACTGTACTATGGACAATCAATATCTGTAGGAGGAACATGGCTTTCAGCGTAGTATGGGCAAATGCTCTGAGTGGGATTTTTATTTATATGTCTTGCAGGCAAGTCATTTTGTCTAACTGTTAAATAAGATTTAAGTTGTCAACATAAACATGTTTATATCACTTGCCACCAGAGGATTATTAATAAATACTACATCATATATCCCCAGGTCATCCATCTTTTCCTTTACTAGTCAATGGTCAACACCAGACTTTAAACCTAAAGGTGTCATTGTTTACCTCTAAGAAAACGTGCATGTTTGGATGTAAGAATACTCAAATCCAAGGACTTATTAAGATATATATTACTTGAGACTGTTAAACAATAACATATTCTCACATAACAACAAATTAGATACATCTAAATAACCGTCATTTGGAAAATAAGATGAAGATCAAAGGAATGTCTACTCCATGGATGCATGTAAGATAACAAAACTCGAGGACACATAATGAATACATTATGTTATAAATATCCAAATCTTCCTGGAAGTGTACCATTGTCTTTCTCTGAGGAATTTGTACAGACTTAATCAGTACATACAATTTTTCCAATAAATATTTATTGAATGACTAAATATCCATTCTCTATGTAAGCTAGTTATTTTTAAATGATCAAATTCATTTTGTAGAAACCCAAAAGAATAACCAAAGAAATATAAAACTGAAAAAAAGTTGTATCACTGAAAAATAAGGAAAGAGTACATTAAAATATTACATAATTTTAAAAATATAACATATGATGAAGATAGAACAGCATTAAAAAGATAAAAATATGTTCATTTTCTATGAAAGTAAAGGTTGGGAAGAACACCTTTTGTTGTTATTTTTATTAATGTGATGCATCACCTTTATGGATTTACATATTTTGAACCATTTTTCATTCTTGGCTTAAATCCTACCTTTGTGTTTTAGATTGTGTTTGCTAGTATTTTTTTTTAAGAATTTGCATGTATGATAATCAGAGCTAGTGACTTGTGATTTTCTTTGAGATGTTCTTGTCTGACTTGAATATCAGGGTAGTGATGGCCTCTTAAGAAGGTAAGAAGTAATCTCTCCTCTTTGATTTTTTTAAAAAGAGTTTGACTGGCAAAGGCCACCATAGGAAGGTAACTGGGACGTAGTGAAGAGTTCTGGTAAAGATGAACCAATGCAGGTTGTAATATACATGTGCATGGATGTATAGGAATCTCTTTGTATAGCTATCTTTATCTCAAACTAGCAAAAATGCTATGTCTTTCTTCATATCTCTTATGTTTTCTCTTCAACAAAATTTGAGAAGAGGGTTGAATAGATTCTGCTTGAAAGCAAGAGGGTGGGAGGAAGCAGAGGGGGGCAGGGGGCATGGAGGAGAGATGGCCCAAACAATGTATACACATATGAATAAATGGATAAACAATAAACAAATAAATAAAAATATCTTGACAAGGATTGTTGTTAGTTCATTTTTTAAATGTTTGGTAGAATTTATCAGTGAAACCCTCCTGTCTTACATTTTTCTTTGATGGAATATTTTTATAACTACTGATTCAACCTCCTTACTCATTATTGGTTTGTTTAGCTTTTCCATTTCTTTAAGATTTGATGTTTTTGATCTTGTTGAGATTACATGTACCTAGGAACCTATCCATTTCTATAAGAAATGAGTGCAATTTGTTGGTGTATAATTTTGCATCATAACCATATATGATCCTTTGTATTCTGGAGTCTCAACTGTCATGTCTTTTTCACCTTTGATTTTATTTGAATCTTTGGAGTGACTCTCGCTAAATTTGTCAACTTTTTAATCTAAAGACATCTGGTTTTGTTGTTTTTTTTCCTGTTTATTCTATAGTCTGTTCCATTTATTTATGCTCTAATTTTTATATTTTTCCTTCTGCTATATTGGAGCTTTGACTGATCTTTGTCTTTCATTTATGTAAGATGTAATATTATATTATTTATTTGTGTTCTTTATTTTCTACATAAACACTTACTAATGTAAATATCACTTTAGAATGGTGTTGAATCCCCCAGGTTTTGATATATTATGTTGCCATTTTGTCTTGACACATATTTGTAAATTTTTCTTTTATTTAATCTTTGACTCATTAGTTTTTCAGTAACATGTTATTTAATTGCCCATGGAATTTATTATTCATTTCTAGTTTTAAACCATTGTGATCAGGAAAGATACTCCATATGATTTCAATCTTCTTAAATTTGTTCTTACAGTTTTCTGGATAAAATCCTAAAGAAACTTATTTGTATACTTGAGAAAAATGTCTATTCTTTTGCTTTTGGATGGAATTTAGATATGTTTTCCTCAAAGTAAAACATATTAATATCTTACAGCTTTACAAGAAAATGTTCTACATTATTAGGCATATTAATGCAAATTAAAATCAACATAATATATTACCTCACACTTGTTAGAATGGCTATTGTTAAAATGATAAAAGATAGAGTTGTCAAAGATGTGAAGAAAAGAGAAGCACTGTTAGTGGGAATATGAATGACTCACAATGTTTATGTATAATTCTATGGTAGTTGCTAATACAACAAAGAAGAAAATTACCATATGATCAGAAATTTCACTTCTAGGTATATATTCAAAGGAAATAAAGTCACTGTATTGATGGATTATCTGTATGTTTATGTTAATTACAGTGCTATTTGTAATAGTCAAGTCAGGTAATCAACCTGTGTTATCAAAAGATGAGTGGATAAAGAAAACCTAGTATAGATAAATAATGGAATATTATTAAACCTATATAAAAAGATAAATTATTTTCTTTGGGACAACATGATGACTGGAGAACATTATTCTAAGTAAACTAAGCCACACATAAAAAGACAGATACTAAATGTTCTTACGTGTGGAATATAAAATAATTAAACTCATAGAATGATAATTACCAGGACTGGGGGTGAAGGGATGAAGACATGTTGATCAATAGATGGCAAGTTTCGCTTAGACAGAAGGAGGAAATGAGAAGTATTTGAGCACACACACAAACCACATGTAAACTCCATGGGCATGTTTGCTATGGAAAATAAGAAAGTTAAAAGGAGCAAAAATTATGTAAAGGAAATCATCACATAATGCTCTTATATTACAAAATGCAATGATAAAAGGGATAAAAAATATGCCTGTCACTCTGCCTCAGGACTTCCTCATCATATACGTTTACAGATCATTACAATATTAATAAGAATTCACATGTGGTGTAACACTTGAAAGGATTTAGACAAACCACAAATTTCTTCAAAGCAAATTTTTATGCTCTCTTAAAAACATTCATCCTACATCATGTTAAATGAAGTAAGCCAGGTTCAGAAAGACAAAGCCCACATGTTTTCTCTCATATGCATAAAATAGATCCAAAAGATAAACATATGCACAGAAATAAACATGATCATATATAAACTTATATGTAGAACATGTTTGTAATAGTGAAACTACTCTATGGAACTTGGGAAAGGAGGGAAAAAAAGAGAATGATGGTCAAAAATAACAAAATACATAACATCTGTGCAGGTAGAGGATATAATCATATGTACTGAAAGCTGTTGAAATATGCAGTGTGGAAGAGGTAAGAGAGAGTAATGGAAGAGATTGAACTGACTGAAGTAAGGTATATTCACAGCAGGGATACATCAATAAACCCCTTTGAACTAATTATGAAAGATAGGAGTGTAAAATAGGTACAGTATGTATGGGGAGTTCTTGTGGAAGGGGGGAGGGTGAATGGAGGAGATGGAAGTGAGGGAATATGGCTGATAAGCTTCATATACATACATGAAATAGAATGATGAAACCATTGTAATCATTTTGTGTGGGCTGGGGAGCCATTTGTAGAAGGTGGTGGGAGATGGTGGGGGCAATCTAACCAATGTGCAATGTAAGCCTACTTGGAAGTGTCACAATGAATCTAATAAAAATGAAAAAAATTAGTTCTAGATAGATTACTTTTCTACCTTTTTGATGCAAACATTGTAGAAATATTTTTGAAACCTATAAAACAATAGTATTTGAGACAGAAATAAAGTGTTTTTGTCTCTTGAGGGCTCATGTATTAAAAATGTGGTCCTCAATATGACAGTGTTGAGATGATTGAACATTTAACAAGTGTGATCTAGTGGGTGGTACTTTGATCTTGGGATGTTCCCATGGATAGGATTGAAGTGTTTCACAAAGGACACCTGAGTTGATTCTGTTAAGAATAGAAACAAGCCCTTTTACTCCCCCAGTATCTTTAGCTCTGCCTGGTAATGTGATCTTTCCAGAAAGACTCCCACCTCCCTAGCGCCCATCTGTCCTGAGTATCCTCATCAGACCCCATTCACTTTAATGACCAGATCTGTGAGTAAATTATTTTCTTTATAAATACCCAGACTCACATATATCATACTAGTAATAAAAAACCAGAAGAATTCAGAGACAATTCTTTTAAGAAGAGAAAATAGTGCTCCACAATTAACAAATGCATATATAAGGAGAGTGGATTTAAAAACCATTAAATTTGACAAAGCATGACTTGAAAGAGTAAAATAATATATTCCCAAGTTAATGTAATTAGACAAAAGTAGGCACTAATTCAGATATACTTGAAGGTAATAAATATAACATAGTGGAATAAAAATATGACTTTAAAAGTAGCAAACTGATCAATTATGCAAAGGAAACAATTAACTCTGAAAATGAAGTTAGAAAAGGAAATATTTTTGAAAATGATAAGTGAATGGTACACCGGAAAGCTAAAAAATGAATTTCTAATATCCTTAAGTAGTCACAACAACGGAAAGAAAGATGTTTTATTTATTTATTTTTTAAATTATTTTATTCACATGTGCCTACATTGTTTGGGTCATTTCTGCCCCCTGCCCCCTGCCCCCTCCCCCACCATCTCCCACTTTCCCCCTTCAGTTCCAGGCAGGTCCTGTTCTGCCTTTATCACTAGCTTTGTTGAAGAAAAGAGACAAGCATTAGAAAGAAAAAGTGTTTTCTTACTTGAGGATAGCTATACAGAAATATTCTTAGCATTACTTTCATGTACAAATGTGTTACAACCCAAAGTGATTCATCTCTAACTGATCTTTACACTGGTTCCTGTTCCTTTTCTGATGTTAACCTCTGTTGCTTTAAGGTTTCTGCATTAGTTCCTCTGCAGTGGGGACATCAAACGCTTTCATGTTTGGGGTTTTCTACCTATTCCCATATAACCCATATGTGCTCTCCTCTTGTCATGTGATTCAAGTCCAACCATATTGCCGCATTTGCCTTAGATCTAAAGTCTGCCTATGAGGGAGAACATATGATTTTTGGTCTTCTGATCATTCTCAATGAGAATGATGTTCTCCAGTTCCATCCATTTACCTGCAAATGATAAGATTTCATTCTTCTTCATGGCTGAGTAAAATTCCTTTGTGTACAAGTACTACATTTTCTTGATCCATTCATCAATAGTGGGGCATCATGGTTTTTTCCATAACTTGCCTATTGTGAATAGCATCACAATTAACATGGGTATGCAGGTGCCTCTGGAGTAATCTGTGTTGTATTTCTTTGGGTATATCCCTAGGAGTGGGACTGCTGGATCATATGCCACCTATGTTTAGATTTTTAAGGTGTCTCTAAATTTTTTTCCAGAGTGGTTGCACCAGCTTTCATTCCCACCAGCAGTGTATGAGGGTTCCTTTTTCCCCACATCCTGGCCAACACATGTTGTTGGTAGTGTTTTTGATGATGGCTATTCTAACAGGGGTGAGGTGGAATCTTACTGTGGTTTTATTTGCATTTCCTTTATGGCTAGAGATGGTGAGCATTTTTTCATCGTTTTTTGGCCATTTGAATTTCTTCTTCTGGAAAAGTTCTGTTTATATCAGTTGCCCGTTTCTTAATTGGTTCATTGATTTTAGGAGAGTTTAGTTTCTTAAGTTCCCTGTATATTCTGGTTATCAGTCCCTTGTCTGATGTATCGCTGGCAAATATTTTCTCTCACTCTGTGGGTGGTCTTCTCAGTTTAGAGAAAATTTCTTTTGTTGTGCAGAAGCTTTTTAATTTTATGAAGTCCCATTTGCCCATCCTTTCTCTTACTTGCTGGGCTGCTGGGATTGTACTGAGGAAGTTCTTACCTATACCTATTAGTTCCAGAGTGTTTCCTGCTCCTTCCTGTATGTAATCTTCCTTAATCTCTTTCTTCAGGAGTTTGTAATTATCCTTGTAGAGTTCATTCACATCTTTTATTAAATTTACTCCTAGGTATTTGATTTTTTGGGGGGGCTATTGTGAATGGAATTGCTTTCATATATTCCTTCTTGGTTTGTTTGTTGGTGGTGTATAGAAAAGCTAATGATTTTTGTAGGTTGATTTTGTATACTGCCACCTTACTGCAGCTGTTTATGATGTCTAGGAGTTTTTGGGTGGAGTTTTTTGAGTCTTTAAGGTGTAAGATCATATCATCTGCAAATAAGGATATTTAGACAGTTTCTTTACCTATTTTATTCCTTTTATTTCTTCTTCTTACCTAATTGTTCTGTCTAGGAATTCCAGTACTTTGTTGAATAGGAGTGGGGATAGTGGGCACCCTTATCTCATTCCTGATTTTAGGGGGAATGGTTTGAGTTTTTCACCATTAAGTATGATGTTGGCTGTAGGTTTGTTGTTATAAATAGCCTTTACATTGTTGAGATGTATTCCTTCTATTCCTAGTTCTCTTAGAGCTTTTATCATAAAGTGGTGTTGGACCTTGTCGAAGCCTTTTTCTGCATCTATTGAGATGATCAAGTAGTTTTTGTCTTTGCTTCTATTGATGTGCTGTATTACATTTATAGATTTGCATATGTGGAACCACTCCTACATCTCTAGGAAGAAGCCGACTTGGTCATGGTATATGATCTTTCTGATGTGTTGTTGGATTTAGCTTGCCCTTATTTTATTAAGGATTTTTGCATTGATATTAATTAAGGAAATTGGCCTATAATTCTCCTTTTCGGAGGTGTCTGTGTCTGGTTTTCAGATGAGAGTTATATTGGCTTCATAGAATGAATTAGACAGTGTTCCTTCCCTTTCTATTTCATGAAACAGTTTCAGGAGAGTTGGTATTAGTTCTCCTTTAAATGTCTGATAGAATTCAGCAGTGAATCCATCAGGTCCTGGAATTTTCTTTTTTGGGAGTCTCTTGAGTGCTGCTTCAATTTCTTTTTATGTTATAGATATATTCAGGTGATTAATGTCTTCTTGGTTCAGTTTTGGGTGGTTGTAAGTTTCTAGAAATATGTCCATTTCTTCAAGATTTTTAAATTTGTTAGAGTATAGGCTGTTAAAGTAGTCTCTGATGATTTCCATGGTGTTTTTTGTTATCTCCCCTTTTGCGTTTCTGATTTTACTGATTTGGGTTTTTTCTCTCTTCATTTTAGTCATGTTTGCCAAGGGTCTGTCAATCTTATTTATTTTTTCAAAGAACCAGCTTTTTGTTTCATTGCTTCTTTGTATAGTTTTTTTGGTTTATATTTCATTGATTTCAGCACATATTTTAATTATTTCTTTCCTTCTGCTTATTTGCTTGAGATTTGCTTGTTCTTGTTTTTCTAGGAGTTTGAACTGTAGTATTAGGTCATTGATCCTTTTAATTTCCTGTTTTATTTCATCAATGACCCATTTGTCATTGAGCAATGTGTTGTTCAGCTTCCAATCCTTTACATGTTTTTTACCACCGTTTTTATTGTTGATTTCTAGTTTTAATGCATTGTGATTAGATAGAATGCATGGGATTATTTCTGTTTTCTTATATTTGCTGAGGCTTGCTTTTGTGCCCTAAGATATGATCAATTTTTGATAAGGTTCCATGGGCTGCTGAGAAGAATGTGTATTGTGCAGAAGTGGATGAAATATTCTGTACACATCAGCTATTTCCATTTGATCTATGGTGTTGCTTAGTTCTAGGATTTCTTTATTGATTTTTTGTTTGGATGACCTATCTATTGGTGATAGGGGAGTATTAAGTTCTCCCACGATTACTGTGTTGGAGTTTATATATGTTTTTATGTCCTTCAGAGTATGTTTGATGAAATTGGGTACATTGACATTGGGTGCATATAGGTTGATAATTGTTATTTTCTTTTGGTGTATTTCCCCTTTTATTAGTATGGACTGTCCTTCTTTATCTCATTTGTTCAATGTAGGTTTGAAGTCTACTTTGTCCGAGATAAGTAAGGCCATTCCTGCCTGTTTTCAGTGACCACTGGCTTGGTAAATCTTTTTCCAGTCTTTCACTTTCAGTCAGTGCTTATCTGTCAATGAGGTGGGTCTCCTGTAGGCAGCAGATTGTTGGATCTTCCTTTTCAATCCAGCTTGCCAATTGGTGTCTTTTGATGGGGGAATTTAGTCCATTAACATTCAGTGTTAGTATTGAGAAGTACATGGTGATGCCTGTCATGTAGTTGTCTTTGTGGATTAAGAGTTTGATTGTGTGTAGCTGAATCAATGTTACTCTGCTTTCTTGCCTTTTCTTCTCCCATGGTTTCATATTGCCTGACTTTCACGGTTTTGTTGCTTTCATTTTCTGTGTGCAGAATTCCTTGGAAAATCTTTTGTAATGGTGGCTTGGTGGTCATATATTGTTTTAATTTTTGCTTAATGGGAAGACTTTTATTGTTTCATCTATTTTGAATGATAGTTTTGCTGGGTAGAGTATCCTAGGATTGAATTAATTTCATTCAGTGCTTGGAAGATCTCACCCCATGCTCTTCTTGCTTTTATTGTGTCTGTTGAGAAATCTACTGTAATTTTGATGGGTTAACCTTTGTGTGTTATTTATTTTTTCTCTCTTACAGGCTTCAATATTCTTTCTCTAGTCTCTGTACTTGTTTTAATGATAATATGTCATGGGTTAGTTCTATTTTGGTCAGGTCTGCTTGGTTTTCTGGAGGCTCCCTGTACCTGAATGTGCATAGTTTTCTCAGGGTTGAGAAATTTTCTGTTATTATTTTGTTGAATATATTATGCATTCCTTTTGCTTGAACCTCTTCTCCTTCTTCAATGCCCATGATTCTCAGGTTTGGTTTTTTGATGGAGTCAATGAGTTCCTGCATTTTTTTTTCCCACAGGTCTTGAGTTGTTTAATTAGTAGTTCTTCAGTTTTTCCTTTAATTGCCATTTTATCTTCAAGTTCTGAGATTGTGTCTTCTGTTAGTTCTATTCTGCTGGAATGGCCTTCCATTTTGTTTTGTATTTCTGTTTCATTCTCTTTTTTTTTTTTTTGAGGTTTTCCATATCATAGATTACTTCTTTAATACTGTAAATTTTTCCCTTAATTCATTTATCTCTCTGCTTATGGTGATCTTTGTTTCAATTTGGTGTTTGATTAGGGTTCCTATGTTTTCATTTATTTGTTTCTGTGTTTTCTCATATTCTTGAGTTCTCTCATTTGGAATTTCTTGAGTGCCTCCTGTACATTTTGGTTGACCATGTCTAGTAGCATCTCTATGAAATTCTCATTAATTACTTGTAGAATTTCTTCTTTCAGGATGTTTTTGTGTTCTTTGTTGGATTCCTTAGTGTAGTTTATCTTTGTTTTGTTGGAGTCTGGGTCTGGGTATCTTTTTTCTTCATTTTGCTCTAAATCCTTCCTGTACTACTTTATTTTGGGGGGAAGAATGGTTTCCATCCCTTTTTCTTCTTCCCATATTTCCACTAGGTACCATTTCTGTCCCTGGACTATACACATACATTGTTTGGATCATTTCTTTCCCCAGCCATCCACCCCTACTCTCTCCCCCAATACTCCCACACTTCCAGGCAGAACCTGTTCTGCCCTTATCTCTAATTTTGTTGAAGTAAAGACATAAGCATAAGAAAGTGTTTGTGCTAATTGTGTTAAGGGTAGCTGTACAGAGAGATTCCTAGTGTTGCTTCCATGTACAAATGTGTTACAGCCCAAGTTGATTCACCCCTGACTGATCTTTACACTGATTCCTGATCCCCTTCTTGTGTTGACCTCTGTCGCTTTAAGGTTTCTATTTTAGCTCTTATGAAGTGGGGACATCAAATGCTATCATGATATGGGTTTCCTACCCATCCCCATACCTCCCATATATGCTGTCCCCTTGTCATGTGACCCAAGTTGAACAACATTACTGCTTTTGCCCTAGATCCAAAATCTGCATATGAGGGAGAACATATAGTTTTTATCTTCTGAGCTTGGCTAACCTCTATCAGAATGATGTTCTCCAGTTCCATCCATTTACTTGAGAATGATAAGATTTCATTCTTCTTCAGGGCTAAGTAAAATTCCATTGTGTATGAATACCACATTTTCCTGATGCATTCATCAGCAGTGGGATATCTTGACTGTTTCAATAACTTGGCTATTGTGAATAGCACTGCAATAAATATGGTTGTGCAGGTGCCTCTGGAGTAACATGTGTTGCATTCATTTGGATATATCCGCAGGAGTGGGATTTCTGGATCACATGGCAGATCTATGTTTAGATTTTTAAAAAACCTTCATATTTTTTTCCAGAGTGGTTGCACTAGCTTGCATTCCCACCAGCAGTGTATGAGGCTTCCTTTTCCCCCACATCCTCACCAACACCTGTTGTTAGTGGTGTTTTTGATGATGGCTATTCTAACAGGGGTGAGGTGTAATCTTAGTGTGGTTTTGATTTGCATTTCCTTTATGGCTAGAGATGGTGAGCATTTTCTCATGTGTCTTTTGGACATTTGAATTTCTTCTTTTGACAAAGTTCTGTTTAGTTCACTTGCCCATTTTTTTTATTGGTTCATTGATTTTGGAAGAGTTTAGTTTCTTAAATTCCCTGTATATTCTGATTATCAGTCCTTTGTCTGAAGTGTAGCTGGCAAATATTTTCTCCCATTCTGAGGGTGGTCTCTTCAGTTTAGAGACCATTTCTTTTGTTGTGCAGAAACTTTTTAATTTTATGAAGTCACATTTCTCCATTCTTTCTCTTAGTTACTGGGCTGCTGGAGTTCTATTGAGGAAGTCATATCCTGTACCTATTACTTCTATAATGTTTCCTGCTAATTCCTGTCATAACTTCAGAGAGTCAGGTCTAATATTAAGGTCCTTGATCCATTTTGAATTGATACTAGTACAGGGTGATAGAAATGGATTTAGTTCCAGTTTTTTGCTGCAGATAATCACTTTTCCTAGGAACATTTGTTGAAGAGACTGTCTTTTCTCCATTGTATATTTTTGGCACCTTTGTCAAAAATAAGGTGGGTATAGTTGTGTGGATTCATATCTGGTTTCTCTGTTCTTTTCCACTAGTCTTCATGTCTGTTTTTATGCCATTACCATGCTGCTTTTATTGTTATTGCTTTGTAAAATAGTTTGAAGTCGAGTATTGTGATACCTCAAGCATTGCTCTGTTGCTGAGTATTGCCTTTGCTATTCTCAGCCTCTTGTGTTTCCAAATGAACTTCAGGGTAGAATTTTCTCAGTGATGAAAATCATTGGGATTTTGGTGAGAACTGCATTAAACATCTAGATTGCTTTTGGTAGTACAGCTATTTTTACTCTGCTGATTCTACCAATCCATGAGCGTGGGAGATCTTTGCATCTTCTGTAGTATTCCTCGACCTCTTTCTTCACAGGTTTGTAGTTCTCCTTGTAGAGGTCATGCACATCCTTTGTTAAGTTTACATGTACGTATTTAATTTTTTTTGACATTATTGTGAATGGAATTGTTTCCATATATTCTTTCTCAGTTTATTCGTTGTTGGTGTATAGAAAAGCTAATAATTTTTGTAAGTTGATTTTGTACCCTGCCAACTTGCTATAGCTATTTTTGGTGTCTAGGAGCTTTAAGGTAGTGTTTTTGGGGTCTTTAAGGTATAGGATCATATCATCTGCAAATAGGGACATTTGACACTTTCTTTACCTTTTTATATTCCTTTTATTTCTTCTTTTTGTCTAATTGCTCTGTCTAGGAATTCCAGTACTATGTTGAATATGAATGGGGATAGTGGGAACCTTTGTCTCATTCCTGATTTTAGGGGAAATGCTTTCAGTTGTTCACAATTAAGTATAATGTTGGCTCTAGATTTGTCACATATAGCCTTTAATATGTTGAGATACATTCCTTCTATTCTTAGTTTTCTTAGATCTTTTATTGTGAAGTGGTGTTGGATCTTGTCCAAGGCTTTTTCTGCATCTATTGAGATGATCAAGTGGTTTTTGTCTTTGCTTCTATTAATGTGCTGTATTACATTTATAGATTTGTGTATGTTGAACTCTCCCTGCATCCCTGGGAGGAAGCTGACTTGGTCATGATGGATGATCTTTCTGATATGTTGCTGAATTTGGCTTGCCATAATTTTAGTGAAGAATTTTGCATAGCAATTCATTAAGGAAGTTGGCAGATACTTCACCTTTTTGGAGGTGTCATTGTCTTGGTTTTGGGATGAGAGTAGTATTGGCTTCATAAAATGAGTTAGGCAGTTTTCCTTCCCTTTCAATTCTATGAAAGAGTTTAAGGAGCATTGGTATTAGTTCTTCTTTTTAAATATGTCATAGAATTCAGCAGAGAATCCATCAGGACTGAGACTTTTCTTTTTTGGGAGACTCTTTATTGCTGCTTCAATTTCATTTTGTGTTATAAATTTATTGATGTGATTAATATCTACTTTGTTCAGTTTTAGATGGTCTTAATTATCTAGAAATCAGTCCATTTCTTCAAGATTTTCAAATTTATTAGAACATATGTTCTCAAAGTTGTCTCTGATTTTTCCTGGATGTCTGTTATCTCCCCTTTCGCATTTCTGATTTTACTTATTTGGGTTTTTTCTCTCTTCATTTTAGTCAGGTTTGCCAGGGATCTGTTCATCTTATTTGTTTTTTCAAAGAATCAGCTTTTTGTTTCATTGATTCTTTTCATATTTTTGTTGTTATATCTACTTCATTGATTTCAGCCCATATTTTTATTATTTCTCTCCTTCTGCTTGTTTTGGGATTTGCTTGTTCTTGTTTTTCTATAAGTTTGAGATGCAGCATTAGGTCATTGATTTGACATCTTTTTGACCTTTTCTATATGCACTCATTTCTATAAACTTTCCTCTTAGAACTGCCTTTACTGTGTCCCATAGGTTCCAGTAGGTCGTATTTTCATTTTCATTAACTTCCAGAAACCTTTTAATTTTCTCTTTTATTTTATCAATGACCCATTGATCATTGAGCAATATGTTGTTCAGTTTCCAAATGTTTGCATGTTTTTTACTAGTTTTTGTTGTTGATTTTTAGTTTTAATGCATTATAATCATATAGAATGTATGGGATTGTTTGTATTTTCTTATATTTGCTGAGGCTTGCTTTATGCACTAAGATATGATCAATTTTGGAGAAGGTTCCATGAGCTGCTGAGAAGAATGTATATTGTGCAGAAGTTGGATGAAATATTCTGTAGACATCAGCTAGGTCCATTTGATCTATGGTGTGATTTAGTTCTAGGATTTCTTTATTGATTTTTTTGTTTGGATGACCTATCTATTGGTGATGAGGGGTTTTAAGTCTGACACTACCACTGTGTTGGAGTCTATGTATGTTTTTAAATCCTTCAGATTACTTTTGATTAAATTGGGTGCATTGATATTGGGTGTGTATAGGTTGATAATTGTTACTTCCCTTTGGTGTATTTCCTCTTTTATTGGTATGGAGTGTACTTCATTATCTCTTTTGATCAATGTAAGTTTGAAGTCTATTTTGTCTGAGATATGTATTGCTGCCACTGCCTGTTTTTGGGAGCCATTGGATTTGTAAATTTTCTTCTAGCCTTTCACCCTCAGCCAGTGCTTGTTTCAGTCAATGAGATGTGTCTCCTGTAGGCAGCAGATTGTTGGATCTTTCTGTTTAATTCAATTTGCCAATCATTGTTTTTTGATATGGGAATTAAGTCCACTAATATTCAGTGTTAGTATTGATAGGTATGTGGTGATTCTTGTCGTTTAGTTTTCTTTGTTTTTTAAGGGTTAGATTGTGTGCAGCTGAATCAATGTTCCTCTCTACTTTCTTGATCTTTCTTCTCCTGTGGTTTGCTGATTCCTGCCCTTTTATTGTTTGTTTCTTTTCACTTTCTGTGTGCAGAATTCCTTGGAGAATCTTTTGTAGTGGTGACTTGATGGCCATATATTGTTGTAGTTTCTGCTTATTATGGAAGACTTTTCTTGCTCCATCTATTTTGAATGATAGTTTTGCTGGGTAGAGTATTCTGGGATTGAAGTTATTTTCATTTAGTGCCCAGAAGAAACACTCCATGCTCTTCTTGCTTTTAAGGTTTCCATTGAGAAATCTGCTGTGATATTAATGGGTTTACCTTTGTATGTAATTTGGTTTTTCTCTCTTACAGCCTTCAAAATACTTCCTCTATTCCCTGTGCTTGTTGTTTTAATGATAACATGTTATGGGTAGTTCTGCTTTGGTCAAGTCTGTTTGGGGTCCTGGAGGCTTCCTGTACCTGAATGGGCATAGTTTTCTCTAGATGTGGGAAATTTTCTGTTATTTTTTTGTTGAATATATTACACATTCTTTTTGCTTGCATCTCTTCTCCTTCTTCAATACCCATGATTCTCATGTTTGGTCTTTTGATGGAGTTGGTGAGTTCTTACATATTCATTTCACAGGACTTAAGTTGTCTGACTAATAGTTCTTCAGTTTTTTCTTTAATTATTATTTCATCTTGAAGTTAACAGAATCTGTCTTCTGTTAACTTCTAATCTGCTGGAGTGCCCTTCCATTTTGTTTTGTATTTCTATTTCATTCTTTCTCTGAGGTTTTCCATATTATGGGTCACTTCCTCTTTAATATTGTTAATTTTCACCCTTAATTCATCTAGCTCTCAATTTATGGTGTTTTCTGTTTCACTTTTGTGCTTATTTAGGGCTCTTATGATTTCATTTATTTGTTTTTGTGTTTTCTCATATTCTTTATTTTTGTTTCCTTGGAATTTTTGAGTGCCTCCTGTGTGTTTTGGTTGACCATTTCTAGTAACATCTCTGTGAAATTCTCATTGATTATTTGCAGAATTTCTTCTTTCAGGGTGTTCTTGTGTTTTTTGTGGGGTTCCTTGTTACAATTTATCTTTGTTTTGTTGGAGTCTGCATCTGGGTATCCATTGTCTTTATTTCCCTCTGAATCTTGTACTAATTTTTTTGGGGAGAAGAATGGTTTCCATCCCTTTTTTGTCTTCCCACCATTCTATTTTTTAATATTTCTGTCCCTGGTTTATTTGTCATTTAGTATTAGCTAACTTACAATAGTAAAACTAGCAAAACCAAAAGAAGGAGAAAAAAGAAAAAAAAGAGAAAAAAAATGGAGAACCAAAGAAATCAACAGGGAAAGATGCTGGACAATCAAACAGCCAACAAGATAAACAAATACTTAAAGAAAAAAAAAAAAAAAGAAAACCAAGAAAAGAAAATCCCCAGTTCAGGAATGGTAGAATTTCAGTCTTAGTAATTCCGGTGTTACTGCTTTAGCATCTGGTCTGTTTTGTCTGCATCTTCTAGGCAGGTTTGGAGCCAGCATCTGGTGGTGCTGGAGCCCTCCTGTGGTGGGCAGCAGCATGGTTGGTGGGCAGCAGCCTGCCAGGCTGGTTGGCAGTGGCATGATGAAGCAGTGGTCTGGGAGGCTGTTGGGGAAGGCCTGAAGGGCTGTGGCCCAGTGAGGCAGTGGCCTGGTGTCCCACAGGCCTGGGGGGCAGAGGCCTGGTGGGCTGGCAGGCAGGCAGCAGAGATGGCATGGGGGTGGTAGCCTACCTGTTATTTCAGTGTGTTTTGACATGGAGCAGTCTTTCAAGGGCTAGGGGTTCAGTGTGCCAAAGTTTCTGCTCTCCCTTGTGCTTTACCTCAGCCAAGTCTGTCTTCAGCATCTCAGGAAGGTACCTGATTCCAGGAGTTCACACAGTCTGCATCTGTGTGCCATTTACCATTTTGGATCCTTCTCCAAAAACCTTACAAATTCTATCCCTAAATCCACAAAAATTAACAGAAAATTTTTGAGATGAAAATGAATATGAATATGTAGACCAAATAATTATATAGAATTCATAGCTAATGTCAAAAAATTGTAAAACTTTTTATACTTTATTTTTATTACTGTCAGAGTGGGAATACATTGTGATATTATGTAATTTCTTACAATTTATGATAGTGGAATTCACTCCCCCATCATTCTCCATTATCCCCACTCCTTCCATTCCTGGAATGGTTTCAACAGGTCTCATTTTTCATTTATACACATGTGTACAGAATATTTTCATCTTATTCATTTCCTGACCCCCTTTCCTTATATCCTCACCATCACTCTGATACCCAGCCCCCAAACAGGGCCATTTTTATCTTCCTGTTCTCTTTTTTGGTAAAAAAAAATATGGCATTTTTGTTTGCTTAAGATAGCTAAACAGGGTGTTTCCTTGTGACATTTCCATGTATCTATGTATTATAACCCAAATTTGTTCACCCTCTCCATTTTTCTCCTCTCTACCTTAGTCCCATTCTTATGTTCTTGCAACAGGTTCAAAAATTTTATATTCACTCTTGTGTAGGAACTACATCAACCATATTCACCTTCCTAACTCCTTTCTTTTATCCCCCTTCTCTGGAACATGACCTAACCTTAGCATAACCTGTTTTTCATAATATTGCTTATATTTATATTGCATCTATATTCCACATATGAAAGAAAGCACGCAACCTTTGGATTTCTGAGTCTGGTTACCTTTACTTAAGGTGATGTTCTCCAGTTCCATCCATTTACCTGAAAACCATAAGATTTCATTCTTCTTTATGGCTGAATAAAATTCCATTTTATATAAATCCCACATTTTCTTAATCCATTCATCAGTAGTGGGGTATCTTGACTGTTTCCATAGCTTACTATTGTGAGCAGTGCTGAATAAACATGGGTGTCCAGGTGCCTTTATTGTAACCTCTTTTGAGTATATCCTTAGGAGTGGAATTGATAGATCTTTTGGCAGTTCTATTTTTAGTTTTTTTGAGAAACCTCTGTACTGTTTTCATAGTGGTTGTACCAATTTACATTCCCACCAGCAGTGTATGAATGTTCCTTTTTTCCCACATCCTCACCAACATTTGTTGTTGGCATTGTTCTTGTTGACAGTCATTCTAACAAGGTGAGGTGGAATCTTAATGTGGCTTTGACTTGCATTTCCTTTATGAGCAGGGATGCTGTGCACTTCTTTCTGTGTATTTTCTCCTTTTGAACTTCTTCCATTGAAAAATCTCTGTTCAGTTCATTTGCCCATTTCTTCATTGGGTCATTAACTTTTTGGGTAGCTTAGTTTTTGAGTTCACAGTATATTCTGGTTATTAATCCCTCATCATATGTATATCTGGAAAACTGGATATCTACATGCAGAAAACTGAAAGTAGATCCATATATGTTACCCTGTAAAAGTATCAACTAAAAGTGGATTAAAGGCCTTAATATATAGCCTGAAACTCTGAAGCCAGTACAAGAAATAGCAGGGCATACACTGGAAATAATAGGCATAGACAATGACTTCCTGAATAGAACTCAAAAGGCTCAGCAACTAATAGCAATTATTAACATTTATTTAAGTCTTATTTAATAATACATGAAATTAAAAGATTCTGCACAACAAAATAATGGTCACCAGATTGAAGAGGCAGTCAAAAAAATGAGAGAAAATTTTTGCATGCTATAAATCCAACAAGGGGTTTCAAAACTTTAAGGAGATTAATTAGTACATGTATCTAGGAGCTAAATTCTGGGGGAGAAAACACACTATAACTTCAAAGAACATAAACCAAAGCAGATTGAGATAAATACTATGTGTATAGTACACATAAAGGATTAAATAGCACAGAAGTGAATATCCGATTAAGGCATTCTAAAATTATGCCTATGAAATCATCCTAGTTATGAGAAACATTTTCAGGACCCACTAGTCCCATTCCTGTCCCTTCTTTGTCATTTCCTGACCCTAAAGTTATCCACCATCCTGCATTGCTACAGTATCTTGATATCTATGACAGTGAAGACTAATACTGATTTTTTGACTGTCTTTGATCTTATGTATTGAAGTTTATGTGCATAGCTTTCTTAACCAAGTTATGTGAGTGTGATATGCATCCATGCCTTTGTTTTAGTTGTTATTTGTACCCTCACAAATTTGCTATATAGTGTTATACTCTTAAAAATGCTACAATTTCCAATGCCTTCTACTCATATAGAATATTTGGGATTTTCTCATTATTGCAGTATTATGGGGAAAAAGAAAAGTTACAGTGAATATTTCTGCATGCAGAGTATTGTTTAAGTTGAGTACATATTTAGAAGCTAAATTCTGGGTCATATAGTATATGTATAACCAAATTTATTGGATCTTGCTACACTGATTTCCAAGTGGATTTGAAGTTTTACAGTACCACCAGTAGTACAAGAATATTCAAACAACTTCATGCCTGCACCAATGCTTTTTCTTGTTGAATTTTTTCATCTTAGCTATTCTGGTGGTGGTCTAGTGAAATGGGAAACAAAGACCATGTATGGTCCTCATTGATGTTTAATAACCACTTAACCCTCAAAGGGAAGAGGTTTTATATCTATTCCTCATGTAAATAGACTAGTGAGTAATATATTAAGATGTGATGCAGGAATCATTTTGGGGGATTGTTAAAATAAATGGAATCAGCTGTTCATACTAGCATTCAGTTTACCTATGATAACTGAATCAGTTCACACTACAAAGAGAAAAGACTAGAGCATGCAGTTAACATGTTGGCAATAAACTCAATTTGTTTTAAGTTTTCAAATTATAACTGAAAATTGTATTATATAGTTTATCATATATACACAGAATACACATATATACATGTATTTACACACATATATATATACATATATGTGTATATATATTTCTATTTCAACATAAGTTTTCCTAATTTTGTTATGGAAACTTTGAAACATACAGGAAATTTGACATAGTTTTTTGGTGAACTCCCATATCCCTGCCATATAGATGCTAGCACTAATATTGTACAATAACATTTTGTCCATCTTTTCATCTCTGGTCATCAATCATAACTTTTTAATTTTTTGCCTTTTAAGATAAATTGCTACTATCTCAATATTTTTCTACCTTAATATTTCAGCACTGCCATGTATTTTATGTGAAATATAGAAAATATTTATTTTTGTGTCTTTGTGAATGTGAAGTAAAAAGAGAAGTAGTTATCTATCCATCCCTTCAAATTAATGCAGCTATGGTGCTGTCATGATTTATAAGTAATAAGGCTTGAAAATAGGAAATGACTGTTGTTGTTTCTGGCCATGCATAACATGTCTAAATTAAAAACATAGTTGTAAACTGGAGATGCTGTCACCTTTGCTGCAGCTCAGCGGGCAAATTTAATTCATAAGTCCTTCAGTAGTGCAGTCTCAGAACTCTTCTCTACGTACCCACTTCCTCCTCACAGAAACCTTTTAATTACTTTCTTCCATTGCAAGTGAGATGTTTATGGCAACAGACAGCAGTATATGGCAGTGCTCTGTAATGTCACAGTATGACCTCCAAGGCAACAGAACAGCATATCTAACTGCTGACAGTTTTGGAAACTTCAGGTTTTGACCAAAAGAATTCAACTAGAGGCAGTTAAATAAAACATTACTGAACATGGTAAACTGAAATTGTTTCTGCATAAAAGGATCTTCAGTTGAATTAGTAAGACTAGGCTTCTTAAGGACTCATGAGCTTTCCTTCAAAGAAAAATAATTTTTGTTGTTTGGATTTCTCACTTCACCATTTAACAGGATTCCAAACTTGTGAATATACTGTTAATTTTACCTGACTTTTTCCCCTTTTGTTCAGCAGTTTCTACTGATGCCTTTAAAAATGCTATGAGCCATTTATTCCCTTGCAAAAAAGATAACAAGGCCTTTACTTGCACAAACCAATCGTGATACTCTCTGTGGAGACAAAAGTAAATTGCACTTAAGGAGTTTATAGTTTTTTTTTAAATGAACAAGTAAGCAGAGGTTTATAAAATCTTCATTTGTACTCCATCTTTGCAATAAGTAGCCATTAGGTATTATAAGTGATACTAGTGTCTGTTTATTGAAACACTTTTATTCCTTATAAGGTATTACTTTTTAAAAAGCCAGTATTTATATTCGTTAACCATAAAATGCCTTTCTAATTCCTTTTTGCTTTTCTTTTCAGGGATTTTTCCCATTATTCATAAAACACTGATATAAAAATGATGTTATGATAATAATATAATAAACAAAATTTATAACCAAATCCATAGCTATAAGTAACATAGCAGTTTAGTATTTTGCTTCAGATATAATAAGAGACTTACTAATGCCACATGACTCTAATACAATTAATACTATCACCATCACTTTCCCCCGCCTCCATTTTTCATGATGATAATGAAAATGGCAATGATGATTTCAGGTATTGCTCTGTAGACTGACTTATTGTGCGTGATGTGCACATTAGAGGTTAAAGTACAAATTTCATGTAGGGTCTTTGGTTTTTCATGGATAATGGGAATAAGTTAGGAACATGATTCTCCCAAACATCACAATATAAATATTTTTTAAGACAGAAGAAGAGATATAATTACTTCTTTTACATTGCAAAATTTAAACTGCTCATAAGAGTAAAATTGTATAAATAAGTAAACAAGAATTACAGGCATCATAAAGCTATAAAAATCCCTCAGCACATGGCACATGGGAATAAACTAATTTTTATATCAATAAAAGTATTCTATGTTGGACCAAACAGTATGGTTGAAATTGACAGTTCTCTCATAATCTGAATTACCCTAGGTATATATTTTTAATATCCATTAAATGGACAAATTATTTTTAAAGAAATTCAAATTAAATGAGGTTACATATAGCTCCTTATCTCAGTGGAGCTATATTCATCTAACCGTCAATCCAAAAAGTAAAGTGGAAACAAAAATATAAAAAATATAAAAAAAAATAAAATATTTTGAAGAACGTTACAAGAAGTATAATTTGTAATATATGGTCCTACTTTTTGTTTAATTTTTTATTACTATATATTAATTATATGAATAATGTGCTTCATTGTAACTTTTTAGTACATATATATGATGTGCTTTGGTTATACTCACTGCTTATATTACCCTTTCTTGTCCCCTCTCAAACTTCCTCCTGGTCCCTTTCCTCTTCCCAAATAGTCCCCATACCACATTCATGTCTTTTTAAAAAAAATATAGACATCATGTGTAAGAATAACATGTGATATTTGTCATTCTGAATTTGGTTTACTTTGTTTAAAATGATTTTCAATTCTATCCATTCTTCTTCTCTGTGGCTGAACCCTTCAAGTACTTATCATCAAAATCAGTATTTCCACAGTTATAGAGAAAAAGTGAGTTCAGGAAATATTCTTGTCACACAATGCAAATGTTGACCTTCTGTTTCTGCCATTCAAAATAAAACAGGCAGGAAATGCTCTGATGAAAGTTTAGAACTGATTTAGATATTTATTATTCTATTGAACTGGAATAAAATAAAATTTACAGTCATTAATGCAGATATTTTAGTATGTATTATAGACTAATTATATAAGATATGTAATGTCAATATATATTACATATAATAAAGTATGCTATCTGTAACTATGGATCTAAATTTGAAGATTTAGTCCATATACCAGTCAAAATGGTAGAATAAAATATTACTAAAACCATGGCTCTTTCAAATCTAAGGAAAGATATCATCCAGAAGATCACAAAGCCCTGCAATGGATCTTCATCTGACCAAAAGTACCCACAATAGTGTCACATCATGAGAACACTGATATTGCCTCTCCAGTAGAAATAATGCAATAGAGGAAATGCCCTTAAGATCCTGGTCTCAGAGCAAAAGTAGAAATATGCCACACGAGAGAAAGGGTATGACTGTGAGAGGGTTCTGATGCTATCACAAGGGGCTAATCAGATTTAATTTAATGCTTTCTTATTTGAACACATACTTGTACCTATCAGAGGAATTTGATGTGATATTTCAATGCATGTATACAGTGCCCATTGATAGCATTCAACCATTCTTCCATCCTCTCTCTACCCTGCATTCATTCTTGACGTCTTGTAATAACTATTCTACTTGGATGACATTTTTAATTTTCACATATAAGGCAATATATGTGGTAATTGTCTTCCTCTGTTTGGCTTATTTCTCTTCAAATGATGTCCTCTAGTTAGATCCCTTTTGCTACAAATGACAAGATTTCATTTTTCTTTATGGCTGAATAATGCACAATAGTGTACATATACCATCTTTTTATCCATTCATCTGTTGATAATCCATATCTTAACTGTTCTAAATAGTGCCACAATAAACATGGGCATGTAGGTATCCCTTTAGCATGCTGATTTTATTTCCTTTGGATATATACCCAAAAGTGAGATATCTGGATCATGTAATAATCCTAATATTTTTTTTGAGGAATCTCCATACTGGGCTGAGACATAGTGGGTGTATTAATTTGCCATTCCCACCATGAATATTCCTTTTAGTCCTCTTCTTCACCAACACTTGATAATTTAAAAAATAATATCCAGTCTATCTGGAGTGTGAAATGTATATCAAAATTACAGTAAGTTGTTATCTCATCCCAGTTAGTGGTGTAGGGTTTATAAAGATGAAACACAAAAGGAACTGGAAATGAAAATGTTGAAATATATAGAAAGGAAATAATGCAATCTGAAGTTTCCTACCATAGTCATTTTCTTTAACAGTATCTTATGTTTAAATGGCATACATTAATGAGGGGATGTTATTGTGATAATGCCATACATCTGTAGAGTTTGATCAAATTCACCCACTGCATTATGTTTCCACTTTCCCCCCACTTTTAAGTGTTTGGTGGATTTCATTATGCTGCCTTCATGTGTATATATACTTCAATCCTCTTCAATTCTCAGTTGTCTTCTATGGAGCCTGGGTTAACCTCAAACTCATGATCCTCCTGTTTCTGTCTCCCTATTGCTGGGAACATATGCAGGCACCACCATGCTTGGTCCCTAGTCCATTTGTTCATTTTGAAAGAAAGCAGATATTTCTTAGATACTGTTTCTTAATCACTACCCTTTGAAAGGAAGGCTCTACTTGTGGCAGTCATGACTTTATCTGCAATTGACTCTTGACAACAGCAGTGGTGGGATTTGACCTGACAAATGTATAATTATGATTTTCTCCATTAATCTTTTATCTGTCAGCCACAATGGATCTCTGCTACCATCTTTACAACCTCTAGGTACCCAACTGAGAAAGCCTGAAGTAATTGCTTCCCTCTGGAATCTGCTGATTTATAAATTTGATAGATGTGAGCAAAGTGCCAAGTTTAAGGGGTTATAATACATATATACATGGAAATGTCACAAGGAAAGTTTCCATTTAGCTACCTCTATCTCAAACAAGCTAATTTTTTTTTTTTGCTGTTTTATCTTTGGCACTGCCCTGGGGGAAAGGCTGACACCAATGGGAGGGGGGAGTTGCTGGGACAAGGGGATAGGAGGGTGAATATGGTACAAAAAATGTGTACACTTGTATGTAAATGCAAAAATGATACCTGTTGAAACTATTTCAGGAATGGTAGGGGTTTGATGAAAGAGAATGGCTGAGGAGGTGAATTCAGTATGATATATTGGATACATTGTGAAAACCTGTCTAAATGCCACAAAATAACTCTACCCAGTACAACAATAGAGGCAGATAAAAGAAATCAAACTTAAAAATGGAAAAAAAATGAATGTGTGGTAAAATATTACATCGAACTTTTTAAAATGAGATAGTGAAGAGCCTCAGTATTGAAATAATACAACTCCTGGGGCCCAGAATGGATCATAGTTTTTCTAAAGGAAAGATTACTCAGGCAATATGGATGACATTTCCTAGACATAGAGAACCCATCTAGTTCAAACCAGATTAAAACTGTGAAGAGGATTAGCAATCCATATTAGGTTAGTTTTTGGTCTTTAATTCATAAGACAAAAAATTTTTCTTTGAACTTTAATTTCTGCATATTTCTATTTAAGAATTTTGATTAATTTGAAGATTTAACCCACAAGGGATATTCCACATTGATTTTCTACTTGAGAACTTTGTAATAGGAGGGATTAAAATCAGGATAGCTGAATGTTGACACTTTATTATTTCATTATTTAAATGCTGAAATTTTGTAACATTTTAAATCATTAAGAGAGGTTGGAAAAAAAGATGTTTGTTTGCTTAAGATAGCTATACATTGATTTCCTTGTGACATTTCCTTGTATATATGTATTAGAACATGGATTGGTTCATCTCCTCTATTTTTTGCCTCTCTACCTTACTGCCATTTTTACAGTGATTTCAACAGGTTTAAAAATTCTGTATTCATTCTTGTATAGGAATTACATTAACAATAGTCACCTTAATTTCTTTCTCTTACCTTCCTTCTCTCATTTGTAAACTCCCCTTAGTGTGGCCTGGTTTTCAGAACAAGAGAGCAGAACATGTACCAGTGGGGAACTGGTACCAGTGGGAGAAAGGGGGCCGTGGGGAGAGGATTACAGAGGGTGAATATGGTGTAAATATTATATAGACATGTATGAAAATGGAAAAATAAGGCCTGTTAAAATTATTCCAGGAACAGGGAAGGGAGGATAAAGGAGACTGAGTGAGGAGGTGAATTCAACTCTGATGTATAGTAAGAACTTTTGTAAATGTCACAATGTACCCCCAGCACATCAAAAATAAGAAAAAAAAAGAACAAAGGTATGTTGGATACTAAAGCTGAGAGTAATGCGTAATAGGATAGACTCAGATATAGAGATATTTTGGAATTAGTTTTATCTGTATTTTTTCTGAGTTATTTAGAATCTTCTGTCATAAAATTTCAGTCTTCATGGTGTTGGGATGATTTCAAAGAAGTGATTGATATTCAAAGAACAGGAGAAAAAGAAAGTAGGTGTGCAGTGTGTACCTTAGAGAAGGCATATTGCTTATAAAGGAGTCAGAGTCTAATTGGTGATCACTTTAAAGGATAAGGTCTTTGGAGTGGAAATAACTCAATCAAAAATAAAGTTTTGGCATATGTGTATAAGAGAGATGTTTCTTATAAGCCATTGATATAGTTTTATTCTATGTCTGTGCTCTGGATGAAATTGTGTACTGTACAAATGTACATACTGAGGCTGAAAATGTCTTAAGCCTATAATCCTAGGTACTCAGGAAGCTGAGATTGGGAGAATCCCGAACCATGGCTAGCTTGGGCAAAATTCTTCTTGAGACCCTCAAAGGAAAAAAGTGGCTATGGTATCATGTTCCTGCCATAACAGTAATGGTGGAAGTATAAATAGGAAAAACATGGTCCAAGCCAGCCTGGGTATAAAGTAAGACCTTATTTCCAACATAACCTGAAAAAAGGGCTGAAGGTCTAGCTCAGTTGTATAGCACTGCCTAGTAAGCATGAAACTCTGAGTTTAAATCCCAGTATTGCCAAAAATAAAATAATAAAGCATGTGTAGTGAAGTAAAACTCTCACTGTGTCTGGTTTTAGAGATAGTACTTGTAGGACAGTAATTAAGAATAAATGAAACCATGAGAATAGAGTTGTAATCTCAGACATCTGGTGTTCTTATAGAGGAAGACACCATAAATTTCACTCCCTCAGCCTGTGCATAGACAAAGATCATGCGACCCAGTGAGAAGGTACCATGTACAAGTAAGGGAGAGAGAAGCCTCATTCTGATGGCACCTTGACCTTTGACTTCTGTCCTCTAGATTTGCAAGTGAATAGATTTATGTTGTTTAAATTACTCAGTCTGTGGTACTCTGTCATGACAGCTCAAGTATATATTTGAGTTCCCTCAAAATCCTTAACAATGAGACCAACAAATATAAATATTACATTTGTAAAGAAATCTTAGGTTTTCTACTTAAAGCATAGAAAATGAGTCTTAAACCTGCAGCATCTAACTCTTAACTGGAGGATTTTATCAGGTTTTATTGAATAAAAATCTACTGGATCCCCTGCTTCTGGGTACCATCAACTTTGAAAATTCTTGTGTGTATGTGTGTGTGTGTGTGTGTGTGTGCATCAGACTTGTTATCAGATTTTAGAAGTAAATGAACAATATTTTGAGATATACATAAAGATTTGCACCTTACCTATTTTGAGTTTCTTTATAAAACTATCCCCAAATCCAAGTTACCTCACATAAGAAAATATTTCATGCTCAAAAACATAGTAGTTTCCCTCTCTAGCACATCTTTCTTCCATGCAGTGACTCTGCCACATATTCTTTTTACTTTATAATTATCTATCTAAAAATAAATCTGTGATTACCATAATGTGGGTATAAAAATTTGGTCTGCCTTTCACCATGAGTCAGTAATCTGCTCTACATGTGAAATACATCACTTACAATTACAAGTATTTGGTAAGAACTAATCACACAGCCCTGCTCAACTGCAAGGTACAAAAAAAGTGATATTCTTTTTTCAGCTCAGGAGAAAAGAATAAGATACAAGGGAGCAACTGAAGTTCTTGTCTCACTCAAATGGCCAAATGGTTTCCACATGAATGAGCTCAATGAAACTCTATAGATTAAACAACAGTTGGATAACCTCAAACTTGTACCTGTCCAATGATTGCTTTCTAAGCACTTTTCATCCAAACTTTGATAAAATAGATAGTATTGAAGACACTGTGATTCACCTTCAAAGCTGAGAATCTATAGTCTTAACTATGGACAAAACTCATTCTACTGTGGTATGTCACATGTCTTACAAAGTCGAATCATCAGAGGAAAGTGTTTTTAATTATGACTGTAGAGAGATCCCCTGGAAAGTAATTGGGCTTGACGTGGTTACACTATTTTCACTTGTCGTTTCTCAATAAGAAAGACCCAATCCTTTGGTGAATGTCACTGCTGTTAACTATGTACCCAGGACTGCAGAGAATGGTGGGGAATTTCTGAATGCTGTAATGCCTTTTCTCACCAAAATTTTTTGGGAATTTTCCTAATTTAATCCACACTCATACCTTCTCTTATACAAAATTCTGAATTAACATCAAAGTTTTATTTCATTAATCCTAAGTATTTGACAGCTCAGATTTCATTCATTTGCATAAAAAGTCACCGTCTAAGGGAAGCTGTCTATGGAATATCTGAAAGCTTCAAAAATTCATTAAGAATTTTGCAAATGTGGTTTTCTTTATTCTCATTCTTAAAGGACAAACTGCCTTACTGGACCAGTAAACTATTGGCATTCCACTCTTCTGTTTTGTACATCTATATTAGAGAAAAATAAGAAAGCATACCTGTTCCTTTTAAAGAAACATACTACTCATTGTTAAAACCATAATCAATTGTACATAATCATCAGCAAAGGGTGGGAAATCTGGATTTATTTCTAGTTTGCAATGTATACAACTGAATATTGGGATTCTCTTACTAAGGAAGTAATGAAGAATAGACATTTTAATAAGCCCATAGAAATCTCTATAACAAATTCCAACTTGAAGTTATACATTTTTTTGCACTTCTTTTACCTTTCTTAATGTTTGGGAGTGATGTAAGATTAAACGATTTTGACTAGTCATGTTCTTTATAGTAGTAGCCTAAGCATCATAATAGACAGAATACCAAACCTACAGCTATCAAATTAAAGAGGCACAAGCTACCTGTTGGGTCACCATCCATTTTGTTTTACATAGCAACTTAATTTGTATTACTCTTCTAAAATAAGAACAATCCATAAAACAGGTGGTATGCAAGATAATAGAATTATATCAATAAATAGCAGGTAAATAAATTAAACATTACATCCTTCCATCCTATAAAGATGGATACCCTTTAAACAATTATTTGAAGTGATTATGTTCCACAGGAATGTTCTAATTATATCATACTGTATAACAAAATAAGTTGAGATTGAATTTCCTAGTAAATATTTGATATGTAAGCCTTCAAGACCTTGTCTTTAGATGCATATTCTTTTCCTTGTGAAGAAAACCTGTTTTTCTATCTGAACACAATTAATAATATATTGCATATGAATATTAACTCTGATATAATGCCCAACTTAAGTATGCCAATATCCAAAATGGGTTCCAATAGTCTAATGTTTGCTCTATCCACACTGGTGCACTGTCTCTTCTCTTTGCTTAAAATTCTAGAATATCAGCTTGCCAAGATCTTTTCCATCCTTCATTCCTTTGCTGAAAAATCACCTTCTACATATGACCAACTTTAGACATCATATTTGATATTATCATCTCATTTTCTGTGAATTAGAATGCAACCGCTCACCAGAGACCTAATCTGCTAGCACCTTGATTGTGGACTCTTCAGCCTCAAAAGTTGTTTGTTGTGTTTTCTCATTAAGCCATTCAATTTTTGCTGTTTTGTTAAAGAAGTCTAAGCTAACTAAGAAAACATGAAGTAGGTAGGTGTTCAATAAATATTCAGGAACTGAATAAATAGTGTAGACAATTGCATGCTAGACAGAGTTAGGGGTCATCAAAACTATTCATAACACGGGTTATGAATTCTCCAGTTTGTGATCCTAAGAAATCCAACAGTAAATCTAAGGTCCATCTGTAGTAAATTTATTCTACCAATTTCTTTCTTGATGCTTCTCTGTATGTACTGATTATTGTTTGAGAATTTTCCTTTAGAACCAAAACTTGTATTGCCTGGTGTGCTGTGTTTTAGACCTGGTACCCACTGATCAATTAATAAAACTGTACTTTTCTTTAAGTTTTATACCATCTGTGTAGACTTGTCTATATATTTATTCATATTCTTAGAAAGAATTTGGTGAGTCCTCTTCTTTGCTTTGTATTTCTTCTGCTATTACATTTTCATATCATAATAGTTTTGATTTACTTTTGTCTCCACAAGTACACTACATGTTCTCTGAAGAGAAGGATTTTCTTTCATTATCATTTAGTTATTCCCTACACCAAGGAGAAAGCATGACATGTGGAAAATATTCTTTAAATATTTACAAAATGTATGAGAGCTGCATTCACATAAACTATAGTCTTTTCATGTATTAATATCTAAGAATTTAAAATACAACTTGACAATATTCAGTGTAACCCACTCTGGTTCATGGTCTTCACCAGTCTATTTAAACTGACAACTTGGCATGTCAAAATAGAACTGCATAGTGCTTTTAGTTCCTTTAAAGGAAATTATAATCTCTATGAAACTGTTCTAAGAAGGTAGAATTGTGTATTAACTTACTTTGAATCATAAGGCACAGGAGAAAAGAAATGATTTTTCTTAAGGAGGATAGATGGAAGAATTAAAGGGACCATGTAAAGCAAAGGAAAATTTAAAAGTTACAAGAACAAATTCATATTTGCAAATTAATCACACATTTGACATAATGAAAGCTTATGAAAATCAGACCTAAATTCTAAGTTTCTTTAGTTTATAATACTTTTGGTATAAAATACATTTTCCTTAATATCTACTGATGAAAATATTCAAAAGTAAAAATGCATAATTTAATGGTTTATTGTAAGAAGTATTCACAGATGATTCAAGGATTTAGTAACAAAATTCAGATTACTGTGGTTAACTAAAGTTCTCTTTCTTAAGGCTTTTAATATTTATATTAACAACATGCATTTCCAACTAAAACATAGGAACTATAAGTTTATTTTAGAATTTAGTTAATATCTTTATGAATATATTTGAAGGAATTTCACTCTTGCTTTTACTTTAAAAGACAATATCACAAATAATATTGCCAAAACTTGAAAAATTAATATGCAGCTATACATGAATTGATAAAATTGTTTTTATAAATATATATTTTATGAGCTATTGTTTATAACAGATGCACAATAGCACTAGCACTTAGTAGAGAGATAATCAATTCCTACTAATCACTTTGATCCATGTTCTTTAATTTTTGTGCTAAGCAGATGAACTGAATGGATTGTTATTATGAGACAAATGGCAGCTCATTATGAAAGATTTCCTGGAATTCAGATGGTTGATCATGACATCTAATTCCCTCTTAACTAGGCAAATAGTAGATTTAAACATGCAATATAAAAATCTAATGAAAAGGATATCATATATCTCTTAACACTTATGAAATAATTGCATCACAATGATAGTATATTAGGTCACATCCTTTTTATATTTGCTGTGGAACATGGTTATGAACTCTAAAATTACATGTACTATATAAGAAGGTAACTAAAAAGGTAAGTTTTAGTGTTGATTTTATAAAATAAATTATTAGTGTGACAACATGTTTTAAGTGGGGTTTTTGGTATACTTTTAGCTCTATTCTTTAGTAGCCTAGGTAAATACAGAGACCTTAGAAATATGTGTGTTGATAAAAAAGAATAGTGAGAAAATATTTATGAAAAAATTTATTTAACTCTGACTTCCAAAATGACTTAAATGTTAAATGTGGTCATGAGTAATGCCAATTATAATTATCTCAAGCTACATAAATTATCTCAAGCTACATGAACTTCTATGTAGGCAGTAGTTATACATGGAATTAACTATCAGTCTGTTAATATATGTCAACATTCAAAATCTTGGAATACTTTCCATTCTTTTTGCATACAAGTATGTGTACTTTTTGGTCTGTTTTCATTAATATGAAGTTGAGGAAGCAAAAAGTGCTGGGGACATGTCTCAAAGTAGTAGAGAGTACTTGCCTTCTATGTGTGAGGCCCTTAATTCAAACCCCATAAACCCCAAAAAAATGATAATAACCAAATTCTAAGTAATTGTCTTCACCAGAAATTTGAAAATGTTTGCTAATTGATTAATAGGTGGGTGGCTAGCCTATTCAACTTAGATATTCAGGAGAAAAAGGTAACACATCTGAGTGGGATGAAGTGGGTGGCATAAGATACTCTTGACACAAAATTTACAGCCAGTGAATTCCTTCTGAAATAGTTTAATGTATTTAGATCCTTCTTAACTGCGAATAACTAAAACATGGATAATAGAAGAATACTCTGTGACAAAATCAAGTGAACCTTCCCCAAACATAAGTTTCCTTGTTCATGCACCATCCTCTGTGGGTTCTCTTGTCCACATGCTGTTCTCTGTGCCTACTGCGTCCAGAGAGGCTCTGTGTACACTCCAGAACACCAGTCACTGCAATATGTGTTTTTCTTTCATAAACTGTCATAAGTGACTGGCAGCTTGCATTGAATAAGGATAACGTCACAACATACTGAGATTCTATCTTATATTTAAATAAGGAACAATCCTCTGTTTTCTTAGGTTTAACACAAAACTTAACCTGAAGTCAAACAGGAACTAAAGTCATTTGAATGGGTCAATGAAGCAACAACCAGAAGATGCTCACATATCCTTTCTTCTTTAATATATAGAACTACACGTGATAGAAAGTGAAATGGCAGTTTTAGAAATGCTTGTACTTCTAAATGAAATTAAATACTCCCATTTAAAAGTAATATATATATACAGAACTGACTTCTTGATACTTACATATGGAAATCTGCTAAACCTCTCAAATTGATTTGTTCTAACACCACATTCCACAATTTAATCCTAAACTTAATTCCTATACTGTTTCTTTTCATATTTAGATAAAGGGCAGGCAGCCACATTCTTCTAGTTGCTCTGGAAAATTCAGCTTTCATTTATTTTCTTTCATGCTCTGTCCCAATCCTTCATTTAATCTAGTAATTCCAACTTCAAACATCATTCAGTACTTCATTGTCTCACCACATCCACTATAACCCTTATCTAATATACCATTCATCCCTTAGACTAATATTTATTGGATAACTACTAAATGTCCTACTGTGAATTAAGCAGATAAAACAAAAAACTACTTTTATAGGGTTTATAATCATGTGAAAATAATCTTTACTTATCTTATTGACATATCCACCAAAAGGATCACATAAGATTTCATTATGTTTTGATAATTTTCTTACCTGCGACCTTTGTAAGAAAAAAGTGGTCTAGCAGATGGCACTGACATAAATCCTTAACTGATCTTACATTTTACTCAAAATAAAAGCAAAAATCCTTATTAAGCCCTACAAAAGCCCTTTCTACGTTTCATCTAAATCCCATTTCCTCAGAACTCCTGCACCAGGCTGCTTCTTGTCCTTGGTGCTCCCATGACCATTGCACCTCTCAGCGTTGACATGACCACGTCTTTCCTCTACAAAAACTGTCTGCATATTTTTAAGGCTCCTTAACTACGCATTGTTTCCTTAAACATACTTCCATCCAAGCTATAAATATTTGTTTTATGTATCCTTTACCCAACTGGATAATAAGGGTTTTTTGTTTTCTTTTTGACAGTATTAGGGTTTGAACTCAGGGCCCTGAGCTTGCTAGGTGAGGGCTCTACCACTCGAGCCATAACCCCAGTCCTTCTTTTGTGGAATTTTTTGCCCTCGTTGGTCTCAGACCACAGTCATCCAACTTATGCCTCCTAAATAGTGGGGGTTCCAGAGGTGGAGCACCACACCCAGCTTGTAGGTTGAGATGAGTTTTCACTAACGTTTTGCCCAGCCTGGCTTCGAATTACTATCCTCCTGACGTCTGCCTCTGTAATAGCTGAGATTTCAGATGTGAGACAATGCTCCTGGCCCTTATAAAGATCTTAAGAAAAGATTTTGGTTTTTACATTGCCATACACATGCTACACAAAAAAAGCTTAAAGTGAATATTCTTATAAATGGGTGAATATATGTAATATTAATTTACCATTCAAATAAAATGAAGAATGAAAACAACATCATTTATAAATTGTGTATACTTTCTAAAATGTATAGCTATTTGCATATTTGTGTATCCACTATCATTTATGTATGAAAATGTAAATATATGATAAAAATTTTTACTACTTACAAACTAAATGATCACTTTAATATTGTCCTCAAAGTTTGATTTTTCTCTCATACCAAAGTTTACAGAGAGCTAAACATTTAAGAAAATATTGTTACTGTTTTAATAATTTTAAAAAGATTATTAGCAAGTATAAATTTGAAACATTGTGGTGAAACATTTCTTAGACATTTTATCTTTTGGTGTTTGACATAAGGATGTAGATCTCTTTTCTGTGGTTTGCTACAACCCATATGTGAATCATATTTAGCATGGTCATACAGAGCATTGCAGAATAGGTGCTTATCAACTTTTATTATAAATTTCAATAGGAAGAATGATTTGCTTATTAAAGTCCATCAGATTTTCATATGATGATAAGGCCAAAGTTGTAAGATGAGATTTTTGTGGATTTTGATGTCTTTGACATGAACAAAAATGAAGAAAATGAAAAATAATGTCTGATTCATACAAAGAGTGACCCATCTGTCCAGGACAGAAGTTAAAAACATGAATGTTTCATTGGACCCTAATCCTGCTGTGAAAGGCAATCATTATTAACACAGCTGATTTTACAGATTTCAGATTGCTTTTGAGGCCACAAGCTCTTTCTGCAGAGTCTTATGTTGCTTTTCATCACCTCCAAAATGATTCCGAAGACATTGGACTTAGCTAAGCAGATACATGGGCATTCAGAAAGAGATGAGTAAGTGGATTTCTAAGTCAAAGCAAAGGGATACACATGACATAATTAGAGATGTGCTACGGCTGCTGAATGATAATGAAGCGATGAGGTCGCTACCAAAAATTGAGATGATGTTCATTAGAAATACAAATTCTGCATGATGTCACAATACATATGGACTCCTTGCAATCTGGAGTATTTATCCAACCAGGAGTATTACATTTGCTTAGATTTTAAATCTTATGTTTAATACATGATAATCATGGGTAATAAATTTTCACAAATTATAGTTCACTTGACAGCCAGAATGATTTATTAGGTTCATGAACTCATTTAAAATTCAATACTTGGGCGCTGCATCACTGAACTTAATAAGCCTGATTCTCCCACTGAGTATGTTGCTTTTTAGGTTCCTAGGGTCCTATTAAATTGAGTTCTTTACTATATTAACTGCTTCCCTGGTGTTTTAAAGAGTAAATATATCTATACTAGGGAAGTACTGTATAAGTAATAACAAAATTAGCATGCCATCTTTTTCATTCAAATAGTACTCTTATTTGCATATCGCCTCATTTCTTAAGGTTTATAGGTTTCTGTAGTAGTGGACACAGTGATATTTTCAGGATACTTTAATGGATGACTTGCTCTTGTTCTATCATTCACAGAGAAATTATTTTACAAGCATTCACTATCCATCCTTGCTATTTTCACAGTAACATTGCCTTTAGGAGTTGTTGAATCAGGTGAATCCAGAACTAACACAAACTTCTAGGAAATTTGTTCTTTTAGAATTATCTTCAGTAGAGTGGTAACTACCACCTAGTTTCCAAGTATAAACACTTTATCAATGGTGGCAGCTGATAGGATAAATACATTTACTGGTAAATAATGCTAACTTTGCTTGTGTTCACATTATTTTGTCCTATTAGGAAATAGAAGAAGTAGAAATTAGTATCATTGCATTAAATATTGTGTTTTTTACATTGCTACATATACAAAGAAATAAATGATACATTAGGTATAGCCAATATGCTTTATTTTCATAAATATTTAATTCATATAATAGTTAAGTAATGTTGGGAAATAAGGATTGAGGAAAGAAACAAGTAAAGCTTCCTACATATAACATAATCTTGCATGTGTATACATAAATATCTCACTGAGGAGAGCTACACATCAATTACAAAATACTTAGGCCCCTACAAACAAGATATGGAATTATTTACTATATGCAAAATGGCTGATATGCTTTCTTGCAAATGCATGTAATACATATAAATTCTTGAAGATTGAGGATACAAAATTAGTGAATTTATTCCAAAGAAATCCTTAATTACGAGTAATACATTCTTTTCAGGATATTCTTAGGAACCTCTATCTTAGCAGAGTGTATTTTTGCATATGTTTGTTACTGGGAAAAAAATTCCACTTTTAGTCTTCTTTCACAAAGGCTTTCCAAATTACTCCGTATATCTTTCATCTGGTCCCTTCTTTTTATATTCTATGTTTCTCTTTAAAGTTTATTTTTTAAACATATCTTCATAGGCCCCTAATAAATCAGGCATTTCCTCTTAAGTAGCCACAAGTCTAGTAAACTTTAATGCTCATCATACTTTACAGTAATTTTCTGTTTGAAAATATATTTCTTCCCTTTAACCTACATAAAAAAACAGGTATTAGCCACTTATGTCTATTTGTAATTTATATCAAAGAGTTGGATAATGAAATTTTATACTTCCATAAAGCTGAATAAACTCCAGTGTGTATATGTACATATAAATTGTGTGTATGTATCACATTTTCTTGATCCATTCATCAGTTATAACTCATGTGCACTGTTTTCAAAGCTTGACTATTGTAAATACTGCTGCAATAAACATGGTTGTGCAAGTGACTGTATTGTATCCTGGCTTATATTCCTTCAGGTATAAGCCCAGGAGTGGTATCACTGGGTCAAATGATAGGTCTATTTTTAGCATTTTGAAGCATCTTCATATAGCTTTCCCTAGCACTTGCACTAATTTACATTCCAACAGCAATTTAGAAGTGTTCCTCTTTCCTTATATCCTCACTAGCATTTATTGGTGTTTGTGTTATTGATGACAGCCATTTTGACTGGGATGAGGTAGAACTGCAATGTGGTTTTGATTCACATTTCCTTTATGGCCAGGCATGTTGAGCATTTCTTCATATGTTTATTGACCATTTGTACTTCTTTTGAGAATTGTCTGTTTGGTACATTTGCCCATTTATTAAGTGTGTTGTTGATGCTTTGAGGGTAATTTTTTTGAGATCTTTGTGTATTCTGGTTATTATTCTCCTGTCAGATGTTTAGCTTGAAAAAATTTTCTCCCATTCTGTAGGCTGTCTCTTTAGTCTGGTGACTCTTTGCTTGGCTGTGCAGACCCTTTTTTAGCTTCAAGCAGTCCCATTTGTCAATACTTTCTCTTAATTTGTGAGTGATTGAAATTCTAGTCAGAAAATTATTATCTATATCTATGTGGTCCAGTGTGTTATCTATTTTTTCCTAGATTTACTTCACCATTTCAGATCTTATATTAAGATCATTAATTCACTTTGAATTGATACCAATTCAAGGTGAAAGACAGGAATTTAATTTCAATCTTCTGCAGCATTTGTTGAAGAGGTTATCTTTCCTTCAATGCACATTTTTGACACCTTTGTCAAAAATCAGATGGCTGTTGTTGCATGGGTTTGTGTCACGGTCTTCCATTATATTTTATTGGTTTTTGTGTCTATTTTTGTGCCAGGACCATGCTGTTTTTATCACTATGCATGTGTCGTATAGCTTGAAGAAAGGTATTGTGATACCTCCAGTGTTGCTTTTTTGATTGAGGATTGCTTTGGCTATTCAAGGTCTTTTGTGCTTCTAAATGAAATTTAAGATTGACTTCTTTTCATCTTGGTGGCATTGGAATTTTGATAAGGATTGCATTGAACATATATATTGCTTTCAGTAGTATAGTCATTTTAATAATACTGACTGCTTATTTTTGAGCAAGGGATGTTCTTCCATCTTCTGATGTCTTATTGAAGTAAGCCAGGATCAAAAGTAAAAGATCACACGTTTCCCTCATATGGAAGCTAGACCTTTAAGTTAAATATACACGGATACATATATATAGTGAGAGAGAGAGCAAAATTGCATTAATGAGTCTGTCTGAGGGTACTATGGGGAGCTGGAGAGGGAAAGAAAATGTTATAACCCATCCATATATGAATATAATAGAATGTACTATACTGTAAGCTGTTGCATATTAGGGAAGCATGGTGATAGAGAACAAGTAAGTAATGGGAGGGGTTAATTTGATTAAGGCACTATATATACAGGCCTGAAGTACCAAGGCAAAATCCTCTTGAATCACCAATATATTTTTTTTAATGAAGTGCAGGAGAGTAAAATAGGTCTTTCCTGGGTGTAGATACCAGTGGGAAGGGTGTAGGCATAACAAAAGGATGAATGAAGGTGAATATGGTGGATGTATTTTGTCTTCATATATAAAAATAAAAGAATGAAACCTGTTGAAATTGTTCTAAGAACAGGGGAAGGGAGAAGAGGGAGAAAAAAGGAGAGGTAAATCTAAGGTATACTGTAAGCACATATGTAAATGGTGCAATAAATTTATCTCCTGTACAATTATATGCTAATAAAATGTTTATAAAGAGTTTGATAATATAAATTTTATGATAAGACATATCTTAGAATATTAGACTGCTGCAGTGTGATAGTCAATATTTAAATATTTAATTTTTAAAATATAACAAATTGAGTTTACTTATATTGTTTTATTTTTCTAATTATCAATATTAGAATTTGTGCAAGTGCAGAAGGTCTTTGGATAATGTTCACTAAACTAAATGAAAAGTTTTTTAAAGATACTTTAATAGAGTTGGAAGGTGACTTGTGCTAGAACAAGTTAAAATTTGAATAATTCCTTTAATATAACTGTTTTTTTATCTGCAAACTATGCATTTCTGAATTACCATAAAAATGCATTAGTCATCCTATAGTAACTACAGATGAGTGGCTCCTAATTTAACATCATTCAACTTAGATTTTTCAGTTTTACAATAGTGTAAAAGTCACATACATTCATTAGAAAACTATCTTCAAATTTTTAATTTTGAGTATTTCCCAGGCTAGTGATATTTGATATGCTAAATATTAAATATTATTTAGCATCACATATCTAGTGATTGCAGGCAACAGAAGGAGCTTCAGCTATGTTGTTCAGTTAGGTCTATTAAATACATGTTTAACTTACAAGGTTTGCAATGTATGACAACTTTACCTGGATGTTACACCATTGTAAGTCAAGAAGCAATATGAATTTTATAGTCTCAAATTGTTATTTACTATTTCCATGCTTATATACATTATTGTTTTATTCTCATTTTTCTGAGTAACATTCCATTTTTAGTATAGACATGACAAATATTTTATGAAAAAGTTCTACACAAATCTGTTAATTACAATGGCACGGTAATTTAATAATTTAAAGTGATTAAAAGTGTGCCCAAGTTTCCTTTATAGGCAACACAAAAGGGCCAGAGATTGGCCTTTAACTGCACATATTCTGTATTCTAAATTTAGCCTGCTAGAATTCTCTTTAAATATATTCTTATTTAACCTTTTGAAATGCAAGGTTTAGCTTTTAACCAAAAGTTGGTATTCCATCATAAAATGAAACCAAGTGTCCTTTGACACTATTACCATCGACAGTGCCAGCATTAATTTGTGCATTATGGGATGCATATTTTAATAAAGATAATGATTGAATATAATTTATTTTACCCATAAATGATATAAGAATTTAAGAAGGAAAATAAAACATGTTTGCTTCAGGTTCAATGGGCAATGCTTTATCCTTTCCTAGGAAAGAGTATTATATACTTATAATGGACAAAAGTGACATCAAAACCTTTTTAGCCAAAAGAAAGCAAATGGATAAATACATCAAATATGAAAAGTTAAATTGAGTAATATTCACATTACACTACAATTTTTTACCTGAAGGTTAGTTTTCTTTCAGACTGAAGGCAGTTGCCTGGAGTTTCATCCTCATATGCAATGAATAGAGAAGGTGTCTGGAGTATTTAATAAAAAACAAACTGCAGAAATGGGCAGAAAGTAAGTGAAAGACAAAGGCAAATGAGAAACACAGCTTAGGGAGATACAAAGAAAAACAGTGTAAAGTGTGACATTTGTGATGGTTAATCTTAATTTTCAACTTGACTGGATTGATGCCTAAGAAATTAATAAAGCACAACTTCAGATGTCTGTAAAGGCATTGTCAGAGACCAAGAGATCACGAAAGCACTGACTTAATCAATGGCTTGATCCCCTGATAGCTTCAAAATTTAAATAGACTATTGGGAGATTTTAGAACTGAGGAAGGTGATATCATTTTGGAGGAAGTGGGCCACTGGGGGGGACATGACTTCGAAGTAACCTTGGCCCCTTCTTGTTACTCTTTCATTTCTGGCTACCCTTATGGGATCAGCCTCTGTGACATCCTAATGCCACCATGATATTCTGCCTCACCTGAGGCCCAAATCAATGGAAAACTAACCATGCACTGAATTCTCTGTACTCACGAGTCAATGTAAATCTTCCTTCCTGTATAATTTTTGACTGAGGTATTTATCACAGTGACAAAAATTCAACTTTAAATTGTTTTTCCAGAAGGCTATATAGGGAAGTTTATGCTTTCCACTTCTGAATTAAAATCTTAAGCTAAATTAATTGTTCATTTTAACAATGCCAAATCAAATGGAAGCATTTTGTTATGTGACAGACTGGAAAAATATTTGTAATGCAGTATTCATACTACTGCAAATGAAAAATAATTATAAACATTTATTTCCTGTTTGAAGCTTTTCCTTCAGATTTTTAAATCTCTAGCATTTATTTAAATGCCTTGTTCTTAGCAAGAACAAATGAATAGGACACTTTTTCTTTATTCTACCTCTAAAATGGAAATTTGAAACTCCAGTATATACTTTTTAGAAATATTGGAAATTTCGTACATTAACTTTGGATTCCTTCTGTCACCAAACATCTTCTCCTTGAGCCTACCTATGGCAAACTTCTTTTGAAATAACAAATTCACTTTGTCCAAAATTAGCCATTATGATCATAGATATAATTTGTATTCTGCTTCTTTGTTCAAACTACATTTTTGTTTCAATTTTCCATAACGTGGAATTTGCACTTACTTGTCAACAGGTCTTCTAGAGATTCTGGCATGCAAACAAGGAGTTCATTGTGAAATCACCTTTCTAAACAGTGAAATACTTTGCTGCTATTCTCACATCAAAACAGACACTGAGCAGACAGGAGAATCAATCACTGACTGTTTATTGTTGATTTAAGTGCTCACAGGTGACATGAAGGAATATTCTGGGAACCTGGAAAAAATTATAAATAAAAAGAGATGTAGGTTGATGATTCATGTCTAATTATTTCACAGGAGTACCGCCAATCTAACTCATTTTATCATACTGTACATTTTTATTCATAACTATGGATATTTTATTAAACAGGCAAAATTCTATTATTATACTTTTAACAATTTTAAGCAAATTTTGCATTTATAAACAATGTTTTATATATTTTAGACTTTGGATTTCTCTTACTAATATTCATTTATACTCTTTTGTAGATAATAACATTATTTTTAGGAAAAACCCAGTAGCTTTGACAATTGGTTATTTTCTAGATCAACTGTGTGTGTGTGTAATAAATTCACTTTGTCTAAAAAGCTCTGTGATCTAAGAAACTCCCTTGGTTTCTTCACATTCTTGCGGGTGTTTGACTCCCGCTAAAGGGGAAACTACTCGAGATGTTTGTAACATCAAAGGATCCTACATTTGGTAATACTTATTACTACTGTGGGTAATACCCACCTCATAATTGACATTGAAATTAATAGAGTCAGAAATTAGCAGGGGATTGTCATGGGGAAAAATCATTTCTGTCCTACTATCTTTAAGTTGACTACAGTTAAATGATTAAATTGTGGTTTACCTTTGAGGTGTGAGACATTCCTAAATTTAACTCACCTAAAATAAGAATTAAAGGAACAATATTTTTCTAACTAAGTGTTGTAATACAAGCCAATTTGGAAAAGAAACTTCCGCTGCAAGTACAGAGTAAGCAAAAAAATCAAAAGGAAAAATCATAATTAGTGTCACATTTACATAGTAAAAAAATAAAAAAGAAACACACACACACACACACACACATATTTATGAGTATGACTCAGCAATGACATCCATGACTTCAGTGAAGGCCACTAGTGACAACCATTCATTTTCCTTATGGAGTACAACAGGAATGCTAAGATATCTCCATATTAATCATATCTTGTAATCAAAGTCATTACCTGGAATTGATGACTGGTATTGAGTTTCCTTCACTGAAAGAAAGGGGTGATTATAAATGACTTGTTGAAGGTGCAAAATTCTTTGTTAAATGTATTCTTTATTAAACATAATGCAAAATGAATTTGGGAAATGAAGGAAATAGAAAATATTTTAGCAGAATACACCCCAAATCAAATAGAATTGTAACTGCACAAATAAAAATAAGGAAGTATATCTGATACGAATTTCAGAAGAAAATAAATTGGTTTTTAGGAGGTAATTCTTTTGTGACAATTTTAGGTTCTGTTATCAGCAGTTTTTCCAGACTATATTTTGAAATATGTTGCATCATGAACAACCTTGGAGAATCTTTCTCCAAAGAGGCCAACAAATTTCCTTTCTGATGAGGATAGAAAAGGTAATATTGCCTTTAGTGCAGTAGTTGGGAAATATCTTAATCACAGGGTTGTGCAGCAGTAATGCAAACCCACTGTGTTCACAGCATCAACTTAAGCAGTATACATTGCTTCTAAGAGATCTAGTGAGCAAGGAAAATTAATCTGAACTTGAAGATCAAGTTCAAGTTGTCTGAGAAACAAAAATACCTTGAATCTGTCCCGAAGATTCATAGATTGTATTCATAGATTGAAGATACAGTAGATTGTATGGTATCTATAAAATTGTGTCAGGTTCAGTTAGAGATGAATCAACTTGGGTTGTAACACATTTATACATGGAAGCAATGCTAGGAATCTCTCTGTATAGCTATCCTAAACTCAACCAGCAAAAACATTTTCTTTCTTATTATGCTTATGTCTTCTCATCAACAAAATTAGAGATAACGGCAGAATAGATTCTGCCTGGATGCAAGGGGGTAGTGGAGGAGAGGGTGGAGGTGGGGGACAGGGGGACCAATGACCCAAACAATGTATGCATATGTGAATAAATGAATAAAAAAATTACAACTATAGAGATGTACAAATATGAAACTCATAAAAATATCCAAATTGTAAATGCAAACTTTAAGGTGTGGAAAGGAATTCAAAAAACCGATGAAGTGTTGAGAGGCAGGTGGCATTGTGAAGATCAAGGTAGATGTTTGTCTGTCTTATTTTGATTTCTTAATAATAGCAATGTACTTGTGTATTTCTTATGCTATTAAAATAATTTTTAAAATAAAAATCCTGTGAGCTAAATAAATCTTTTCACTTTATAAGGAAAAATCTTCAACTGAATATAGTTCTTTATTTCTGTAGGAAAATATTTGGATAGAATGAAATTTAGAATTTTGAGCAAAAGAAAATAATAGTATCCCAAAATAAAGTGACAGAATGTATTTTGTATAATGATTTGATAAAAAAACAAAAATTGTAAGTCTCAAGGGTTGTTTGTACAAGGGGAAAGAATATTTTTCCTCATCCATCTCTTTCTTCTTCTTGCTGTAAAGAAGACATTAGAAAGAAATGAAAGTAAAAGGGAGCATCCCTGTCCCCTTTTCCCCAGTATGGTCAAAGTGCACTATTGAGTGTATGAAAATGTCACAATGAAACCCATTTTTTCTACATCTAATGTGCACTTTTTAAAAGTTATTTAAGCAAATAATCTAACCAACTTTTATTACAAGGTAGTAGCCATATATTTTAGATAGAAAAATATGTCCTCGGAGCAATCCTGGTCTCTGATTGGGAAGTCTCCAACATCACTGCTATTTTCTTTATATATTGATTTCTTTCTTTGTTGATACTACTCTTATTATTTTGGTTATTTCTAAAATTATCAGATCTTATCAAAAGGAAAATAAAGAACAACAAAGATGCAATTCATAAATATTGACAAAAGAAGTAGATTACCATTGATGCAATGGAACAGAGTATCACAAATATCAGAAACAAATGTCACAACAAAATGGAGCAGTAACTTCAAAGAGAATGTGGTGAAGAATCAAATGAGAAAATTAAAACACATAGTCTGTAATTAAAGAAAAAATGATGAAGATATTTGCAAAAATTGTTAACAAAGCATGTAAAATGCTTAAGAAATGAACTATTAGTTCAGCTAATGAAAATATTAAACCACAAAAAATAATATGTCAAAAGAAACAATGAGAGCTATAAGATATAAATAAAATATTTTGACAAATTGAATAATATGGCAAATTTGCAATAATCTATATATTTTTCAATTTTTAAGCAAATCAAAATGGGCATTTTAGACATTGGTAACAAAATAGGTTGCAAGACACTGGTGTGTTGACAGATTCATAGTGAAGAACAGATCCAGTGGACAGTGAGAAGCAGCAAGTTTAGGCAGCCTGGAGTGGGGAGGGGGCACAGCTGCAGGTTGTAAAAAAGGGAGCCTGTTGACCCTTTGTAAGGACCTTAACCCTTGCTGCCTTTTCTTGGGTCATTACTGCTGAGACATGTTGTCTTTGCCCATTCTCCAAAGGCAGCTTTGTAGGGCTTCCACACCTTCATTACCAATTTCCTTTCTCTCTTGTCCCTATTACCCTGTGAAGTTTCTCCTCAGTGATTGGCTTTTCCTGAATGAGAGCCTAAACTGGTTAATTTTAAACAATTTACACGAATCAGACCATTCCAGTTCCACTAAATTTTACTATACTGTCCTTGCAATTACAGAGGAATTGTAGTACAAATAATACCCTTCCTGGTTTAAATTTTGTTCCTTACAGAGTCTCAAGTTTATTTGATAATATTAGCTCAAGATAGAATGTCTGAAATATATACAGGTGTTGGGAAAAAAACATATCATATGCAAACAAAAGTCATATGTATCTTAGACATCGAATTCAAGGAAACTTCTAGATGACCAATAAATGATAATTTTAATATTTTATAATGCCATATATTGAATGTACCATAAGTTGAATATGCAGGTGCATTATGGATATTATTGGTAGCATTGGCATAATATGGCCTTATAATTTTTCTTCTCCAAATTATGGAAGGTAGAATACTGATTAGAATTTTTATACAGAATATCTGACTTTTTTCATGATTTGCTATCATAAAGCAGGGAATTAAAAATTATCAGTGATTGATAAAATCACATATATTAAAAAGACAGGACAGTGAACATCAGTTTAGAAACAAAACTAAAGTGTAATATCACCAATTATCTATCTGTGGCATTGTGTATGTAAGGGGATATGTACTGCTGTAGCATTAGATATTTTTACAAATGGTTTGGAAAGTAACTTGACAATATCTATTCAGTTTTAATTCACATACAATTGGCTTTCTAAAAATTCCACCCACTCAGTCAATAATTTATATACAATTGAACACATTTTCTAAAGAAAAGGATATTTCAGGAGTTTTATGGGACATATATTCTAACTGAAACTTCAAAGCAGCTCAAGCCCCCTATACTTTAAAATAATACATACGTAAATTACTATGTGCTTTAGTAAAGTAAAACACTTAAAATTAATGATATAAAACTATGTAGATCAATAAAAATACATCTAAAAGAGACAATGTTGAGTGAAAATATAAATTTGCAGTAGGATATATACAATACACTATGCAACAGCAACCTAGTTCTATTTAATGAATTACTTCAAAACTTACAGCTTAAAATAACAAATAGACTTTCATTATTTCATGACATTTCTGTTATTCAGAAAGACAGGTATGCCTTAGCATCAGGTTTTGGTTCCAGGTTTGAATAAGATTACATGCAGACATGCCTTTAGAGATGGAACATCTTCTCAGGTGGCTCACTCACATAGCTGTCAAAGTCAGTTGGTACTGTCTGGTCTTGGGACATCCCAGATTCTTCCCAAATGGGCTTTTCCTAATGGTTGTCAATACACTAGTAGGATATGGTAGCAGGCTCACTCAAAAGGAAATATTAAGAGATCAAGACCGATGCTGCAGTCTTCACAATCAAGAATTGCACACTACCACCTGTACCAAGAAGGTGGCACCAAGAGCTTCTTCTGATAAGGGTACATGAAAGCTGATCACATGGATCAGCTCTGATTCAGTAATGAAGGAGTTTACTCAACAGAAAGAATTTCAGGAGGAAAAGCCATTGGGGTATATCTTTGAGGCTGGCTACTAGATGTGCTTTCTGTAAATGTCATAAAATTAGAAGTAATGCTATATATATATATATGCATATATATACATATATATATGTATATATATATGTATATATACACACATAAGTGATTAAATGTAAAAAGAATGTTGAGAAGTTCAATCTAAATTAGTTTTAGAAGCATGAGGATTTGATGTAGATGTTTTGTTTATGATCCATTTTTCCATAAATTTTTTAGATTAAAATTATGTTTAATTGACAAATACAAATCTAGTTTCCCTCATTAAAACATCCTCACTGATGGAGACCTCAGTTAACACCAAAAAATTCCTGAAGTTGAAGATACATTTTTGATTATCCAGATCAGCCATAATAAGGCATTTGAAAAGGAATAGTCTACCCATATCCCCTGCATTTTGCTGGGGCACTTTTTCCTCCTCCATTACAACACCGTGTCTGCTCCATCATAATATTTAGCTCTAAATTTAAAGATCAGATTAATAGTCACACTTCCTTGCAGTTACACTGTACCAGACTTTGGGCTAAGTCTCATGCATTATTTAATGTTAAAAAGCAACTTTATGAAATGCCCTATGCATTTAAATAGACATTTTTAGGGAAAACAACAACTAAATAACTTATTACACAGCAAGCCAGTGGAAGAGCAGAGATTTGACCTAGGAAATACAGTCACTGAGCTGTGCTCTCTTCTTGCTGGTGAGTTTTGTCACTCTTCTTTTCTCGTTACCACCTCATCATCACCTTGTAAGAATTCCTCATAGATAGGTGTATCCTGTTCTTAGCTTTACATATGACAATGCTAACATCATAATATTTCCAATGAGACCTCAAAAGACTGTGGCACCTAGAAGTTGGTAAATATGGAGCAACTCAATTTCCCAGACTCTCAGGGTGCTAGAGATTAGGAAAAGTCATCAACAGCTTCTTCTGAAAGGGTGTGTGTAATAGTTTAGGCAGGTAAAACAGACACTGCATTGTGCCCTCCCTCTGGAAACTATGTATATTTCTGAAGATATTCCAGTCCTGGAATTTCACTAGCTTCATAAACTGGTGTGGTACCCTTGAGTCAGATAAGAAAGACCAGACTCTCTCTAAAGGGATTTTACTGAGAGTTGAATACTGTTAAGTACAGTCCTTGTGGTGAACTCCCTTTGATGCTTTTCCCTTTCAAATGATCAAAGCTGTCATAGCCAAGCAGCTTGCCTATTTGACAGAAAACTGCCAACCTACTGCTCAACTGCCTTGAGTGAGGTGTTACAAATGGAGAAGCTCCTTCTTTGAGGACTGACTGGATTGTCATTGTGGCATCCCTGCTGCTTTGAATCCTCCATGGCCTCTCCAGACAGCCTGCATCAGATCCAGGAGTCTTCACTTCAGCAATGACGAGTGCTGAAGACACCAGACAACCACACCTGCAGCCACTCCATAAGACCCGGACTTCTACTGTCTGGACCTTGTAATAGCAGTCCTCAAGGAAGTCTGGGATGGGGAAGAAAACCTTTTAGTGGCTCAGCAAAGAGTTTGTGATTTACAGAAAGATTGCTGCACCTGTACAGGCCTGCAATTGGTACACATTTGAGGAATGTGATTGGTACATACGTGAGGCTCATAATTGGGAGAACTCAAAGTCACAAAGATACCAAGCTGTGATTGGTGGAATTTAAAGCTTGCATAAACATGTCACAGCCCTCTTCTGGCTGTTTTTCACTATTTTTGGGTCAGTACAAGAGGCTTCTCTTCACTGCACTACTATTCCTTTGTGATGAAACACTAGGCCCCAGTAAAGACTTCTCTACAATGGATGCTTATTGCATAATGGTGATTTTTATTATGGGTAGAACAGCTGAGTTAGTAATGCAAACCAAACCCTGAGCTACCATCCCCACGGACCCAGAAACAGTAAGTAAATGTAGCTAGAGACCGATTTCCAAGGCTATGAACTTCCAGGGCTGTAAGCTGATGACTCACATATGTGAGTGACTGAAGAGTCCAGAGGGTGGTCAGAAGCAGAGACTGTGGAGATGATGACAGACTATGAAAGCACTAAGATGAGGAATGGTGGGAGAGATTTGAGACAATGGAAGGTAAAAGACTACAAAGAGCCAAGAATGGAGCTGGCTAGATGTGAAGACCTGAGTAGAACTACAGACTCCTTTCATTGGAAGACATCTAGAGAGCTGTCAAAGGTTAAAAGCTGAGGATCTCAACACCCAAATCTTGGGAAGTACAACACTAGTGGCTGGGTGCAGGGATGCTGACTTTGAAGCCCCAGATGTTGCTTTCACCTGAGCACCTAGAACTATGAGTATTTGACATTGAAATCTTGGAGCCACAAGTCTCCAGTACTCATGGGCTAGAGTTGTAAGCCTTTCATGTTTGAAAACCTGGCCAGTCAATCTCTGGCACTAAGGGGATCTCAGGGCTGCCAACACTTAGGAAGCTAATGTGGCCTATTTGTAGTTTCCATCTCAATAAAGCAAAAGGATCCCCAACCAGTCATTTGTGACACTCTTCCATCCATGTCGAGTTTCTGCCTCAACTAGGGTAGCTTGCACACCTTCATCTGCTTTTCAACCAGGCAGTTCTGGACATTACCCCACAGTTCTCCCACAGCCTCTTAGGGATTGCAGTCACAGAACCAACGTGATAATGTAGCTTCAGTTCCTAACACAGCACCAGACTTAAACAATTCCTAAGACTGTCATCACTCTTGAATTGCAGCACACATTCACAATGCTTTTATCTTTCTTTTTCCTTTACTTCTTAGTGCTTTAGTGGACACACTCTGGGTGGTGCACAAACCACTCCTTTCAGAATAAGATGTGAGCTTCAGGGACTAAAATTTTCTTAAAATTTTCAGATTATCTGGCACATAATGCATTAAAATCTCATTTTAAACACATCTCAGTAGTTTGTTCATGAAATACCATTTCCGTATAAGAGAAAGCAGAAGAAACTCACTTTTGAGCAATGTTAAATAAGAAGATAATCCTACCTCTATTCTAATTCCCTCCTGAAGGTTTTGATTTATTGCAGAGTCTCAAGCCCCTGGGCTTTATCCTATTGCTAGATCATGGCCTGTGCTCTACAAATCAGGATGTAATTTGATAGCAGAAAGCTTTGGGCTATTTTGCTTTGTTGTTCAGCAGCTTGGGAGAGCTAAAGCACCCAAAATAAGGGCTTTGTAGCTGCTAACTCTCTTCTTTGTTAGAGAAAACTCTCCAGACTTTTTTTTTATTCCCATTTGGGTTTCTCATCATTTTTGACTTGCCTTCTCAGACTGTCCAAATAACATGAATCAGTGGGCATCGGATCAGAGTGCCAGGGGTTTCTTTTTCAGCTCATTTCTTCTTTATTTGTATTTATATATATTTGTAATTTTGGAATGCATATGAAATTTATATGTAGATATTTAACTCTAATACTGAAATATTTCTGGTTTTGTTATGAAAACATGAATTATTATTTAAATATTACCTCATTAATATAGTATTTAATTTTTCTCTGTGACTTATTATAATATAAAATCTAAAAAGAAGCACCATACATTTTTTTATTTAGGATTTCATGTGAAAATTTCATATATTAGTAGAGTGTATTTTGAGCAAGTTCATCCCCTGTTTTATCTTCTCTCGCCCCACTTCCTCCTTCCTCCCTTCCAAAAACAATTTATGGTGGATTTTTTTGTGCTGTCTCCACCCATATAGCTCTAACATATTTTAAGCCTCTTCACTCCCAATATCCTTTGCATTTCCCATTTTGCTTCATTGAACCTCCCCAGACAGTGTCCCTTTTGCACTCAAGTTCCATTATTATTATAAATTTTATCATTTAAACCTATATTCTGCATATGAGTGAAATATTGTGATATATGGCTATTTGATCTTGCACTATTCCACTCAATATGATTTCCATTTCTATCCATTTTTCCTACAAATGATATAATCCCATTCTTCTTTATGATTAACTATTTCTCTAGTGTGTATATATACCACATTTTCTCTATCTATTCATTGATTATTGGGCACCTAGGCTGAATCAACCACTCCCAGAGTGCCATTGGTTTGCTATGGACTTTACCATAAAGATGCCCTGTACTAGCCTGGAGTGAATACTCAGAAAAAATTCCTGCTTTTACTCAGATAATGACTTGTGACTACTGACTAATGTCAGTAAAAGAAGTAAACTAATGGCTGACGTTATTTTTTAAATTATTAATTTATGAAAAGAAAAAAATCACTTTGTCATATATTTTATAAAATGTGTATGTCTTCCTCCGTAGATTTCCATAAGTCACAGAAATTATTATCACAAACTAGTGTTGCAAATTAATTGTACTCCTTGAATACACACTGGTCCCTGCATGAAAGATTTTTAACAATTTTGAAAGATCATTATATTTGGAAAATATTTATTTGGAACTAGCTTGTTTATATACAGATATTATATTTTTAAACTACAGACTTATTTTAATTAATTTTCTTGATGTCAAACAATGATAATCACAGATAATGTTTACAAAGGTTGACAATATGTTATATTACATGTTTTGCCTTATTTAACCTTACAATTGGGATGCAATTATTTATCATATTTGACACTTGTGGAAATTAATAATTTCTGTTTAAGAAACTTGTAAAGATTAGATGGAGAGTAGAACACAGGAAGTTTTAAGAGCTTACTAATAAAAGAAGTTGCGCTATTCTGACTGCAATGGCCCAACACTTAACCACTTCCCTCTATTATCAAGTGGATTCAGGTGGGAGAAAATGCTTAATATAAGCATTTTTATTACTGCCTTTGAATATTTAAGGTCATAAGCTAATAATGTATAGACTTATAAGTTGATCTTGTGATTCAGCTAAGTATAAGATATTAAAACTCTGATAGATGAGATTTAAACTTTCCTGTGTAGTTCTGTGAATTTCCAGGTAACTGAAAACTCAGTCATACTAGAATTTATTATTTTTTCCCATTGTCATTCATCATATTTTAATATTATAAATCTATTTCAGATATTGCATGAAAACAATCCCTGTTCCTAAGCTTTCACAAAGACAGTTCTTTGGAAAGCTAGTAAAATATTTGTGTTAGTGACACATTCATCATCAAAAGGTCACAGCTCCAAAGAGGGGAAAAGTTAATCTGGGAAGCTGTGGCTGATATACTGCTTTCTAGTTAATAGATTCATGGCTGTCACTGTGAAGACAGTGAGATTGCTCTGTTGTTCCCTAACTCTGGTGGTGCTAAGGATGGCAAAATGAACATTTGGTCACAAACTAAGTACTTTCTCCAAAACAAAACAAACAGCAAAAAACTACTTTGGCACTTAGAATCTAGTAGAACTAAGATAAGAATTTAGTAGAACTATACAAGCTAAGGGAGATTTGAAATACGTTCTTAACAATGTTAGCATAATTTCTTAGAAACTACAGAATACAGTGGTAGCAGTGCCACCTTTAGGGGTGGTGGTAATAAATTATTGTGCTAAATCCTGACCTTTATCTGAGGTTAATAGAAAGGGATGCCAATAGTAGTTTGTTTTCTTGATGGTCAGTTTTCTGAATCAAGAAGATGAGAGTTGAGAACAAACATTCCTGAATTTATACAGAAAAAAAAGCCTAATATAAGAGCTTTGTTTCTGTCATACATTTTACATTTGATTTAAGCATCATCCACTATGAAACTAAGTGATTTGGAGACGAAATATTCCAAAAATGGTTGGAACACTAAGAAAAGTCTTGAAGAAGAGTATGAGAGTCTGATAAAGACCTAAACTCTGTGTGCCCCAGAAAATGATGCATAGTATGGATGGAAACTCTTTTAGAAAAACGGAATCATAAACCTCTATAGGACTGCCTATTTGGAACCAATAACTCCCATTTCCTAATTCTATGTCTCCCATCCCCATAAAAGTTAGTGTCTCTCCAATCTTGACTTTTATTTTTTCTAGTGTTAACCATATTTCTTTATAGAGAAGTTTTTCTGGATGTGGAGTATTGGAGATTGCATAATTTGGTCAGCTGATTCCCTTATCTTTTCATCAAAAATCCTAGAAGATACTTCAGCAACTGTGAAGGTAAATGATGAATCTTTATAACTTGTATAATGAATCAATAGTTAGTACCAGACTGGTAAACAAATTAATTTGACAGCTTATTTGCACCAAGTCCCTTTCAATACTTCTTTCACTTATATGTCAGATGTCTCCAACATTGTTCACATGAATGAAGAAGGTTGAAACATCGTTCCGTCACTGGGATCATTGTCTGGTGGTAAAACCTCTCTGGATTTTAAGCCATGCTTGAATGTAGCTGAATGGGCTCCATTCAATCTGTGAGAAAGATTTTCCCATAGAAACCCAAAACGTTGGTAAAAATGTTGATAGGTATCCTTATGTAGTACATTGTAAGTTGCACAAAACCATCTCTAGTTGTACACAGCAGAAGAGAAGTAAAGGCTGGGGTGCCAGAGTCATCTTCAGCGGAAGGTCATGGCATAATGAACTTATACTGCCTGCATTTAGCTGGTGGGAAGGGGGTGGCAGAAAAAATGCAATTTCCGAGCAGTCTTCTTAGTGACTTAAATAACCCGTGTAGAGGGTTCCCCATGTTCAAACCGTCACCTATTATCTTGTGTCTCTTTGATATTAGCCACTCCAAGTTGATTTAGCATTTCCTTGATGATTAGTGATACTCAGCATTGACACAAAATTAGATAGGCGTAATAAATTCAAAAAAATACATTGCTCATCTTAACAACTGTAGTTAATACATTATAAATTTGAAATTTGAGAGTTCTTTTCACAAAAAAGTGTTAAAATAAGTGAGGTGAGGTATTTATTAGTTTGATTGTCCTTTCCATAATATATGAATCAAAACATTGCACCATATGCCATATGTGCATAGATATAGCTATAGCTATCTATCTATCTTTAATGTTGTAAGTGCTGCTATTCTGACTGCAAAACCTCAAAACTTTGACACATATATGATATATATATATATATCAAATAAAAATAAAATACTAACAATGTAAAACTATAACTTTTGGAAGCTTGCTTTAGTGGGTAAGTAAAGGCTGTTTATATTTTGCTGGGCATGGTTGCATAAACTTGTAATATCAATACTCAGAATGTATAGACCAGAGGATTACAAGTTCAAGGCCAGACTGCACCACATAGTTAGTGAGTTCCAGGCCAGCCTGTAAAGTCTCACTTTACAGTGAGACTCTGTCTCTAAACAAAACAAAACAAAAAAGACTATGTATACTTTAAGGGAAATGTATTTTTTATAAATGGTTTTATCAATTAACTATGGGTTTCTTTGAAATGTAACTTTTTCTCTCAGTTGCAATTGAACCAGTTGGTCTTTTCTCTCTCTTTTTTATTATATTACTGTTGTATTGGGAGTACATTGTGACATTTTCAAAAGTTCTTACAATATATCATAACTGAATTCACCCCTTCCATCATTCTCCTTTACCTTCCCTGCCCCAATTCCTGAAATAGTTTCAATATTTGTCATTTTATCCATTTTCATGCTTGAGTACATAAATTCTAAGTAAGAAATCAATTTGTAGCTCAAGTAACATCCTCCTCAAGTAATTGGAAGCTATTTCTTTGAAATGGAAATATTAAGGGAGACAGAGTTGCTATTTCCCAGTTTCTTTGGGACTATAGGGGTCAACCTTCTAGCATACCTCCTTCAAGTTGTAAAACGGTCTCCTGAAATAAAGATATGAGGGGTTTATTTTTTCATTGGGTAAAGTCAACTACCTAATGCAAATTGGGTTATTATAATTACCAAGTGAATTTTGATGACCTTTGTGTGACCAATGGTGCTGTCAGTTCTTCTCTATGAGGACTAGTTATGGTCAATCTTAAGAACCTGTATGGAATGGTTGTGTTTCTTTGATTATATATAACAGTGAAATTGTGTCTTTATAATCCCTTACAAAATTGCCTGTGAGACACATTGTACCATATTATGGCTTAAAATTGTTTGTTTTATCTTCTACTTTTGTGGAGAGCTTTTACTGATGGGTAAGAGATTATAATTATTTTATCCCCCAAACATATAATATGTTAATAAATATTTATAAACTCTCCTCAGGGTACTCAAATTCAAAGTTATTTCTATTACACAGTACACTAGGAATCACAATTATAAAGGGAATGTTAGAATGTATGCAAGTGTATGTAAATTCTGTTAGCTCACATTTGCTTTTGGAGAAAAATCAAGATGAATGATGCAGATTAAGCAATGGAAAATCAGTGACAGCTAAACAACTGTATATTCAAATTATTTACTCATTTTGGTGTGCAGAGACACTAAGAAATGGGTGTACTTCTTCAAATTAGTTAATTGCTTTTCAAATATTTTTGGTATTATTCTTCCTTGACAAAGACAAAAGGACGAGACACAGAGAGATGTTTGCGTATCTCAGGCTATGGGTTGGGGATGGAGGCAAGTAGTAGCTGAGCTTCAGTCTTCAGTGGCAGCACTACCTTCAGCAGGCATCACTCACTCATTGTCTGGCTGTCACCTAGACTCCTTCTGTTCTTTCCAAGTAGTTCTGCAACTTTTAGTGCCTGTGTTCTTTATATGATTCTTCTAATAAAACAACCTGATATTACTTACGTTGTGACTGGATTTAGAAGCAAAGATAGAGATAGAGAAACATAGACACAGAGAGATGAAGAGATAAAGAGTCAGAGAGAGAATGTGAGGCACACAGACAGAATCAGTGAGAAGCAAAAGAGTTCACAGTCTTTTACAAGCCCCAGTCATTTACAAGCTCTTCTGGAAGATAAATTTCAATCCTGTGGTATATTATTTCCTAGAAGAGGGCCACTCTGCCTATCCCATGCTGAAGAGGAAGAACAGAAAAATCTGTTTCTCCATGTGAGAAATATAAAAAAATTATGGACATGTTTTTAATAATATCACAGCTTCTTAACCTGTTTAAGCCCATACAAGAAATTTAGAAACCTTTTTCTCTTAAAGAAAAATTTCAAATAAGCATTAAAAATTTACAGTTGAGGAAAAATATAGTTTATTCCAACACATTCACAAAAAAATGCAAGCTTATCTATAATCAGATATATAACCTTCTTACATAAAGTTTTGTGAAGGAAAAATGCTTGACTTTTCAAATAGCTTCATTCATTAAAAATAAAATTAACTTTGTGTTCATTCTAGCTGTAACCTTTAAGCAATCAATGACTATGTACTTGCAGTAATCATTCTTTGAAATTAGAATTATTGAAAAGCTTTGTGATCACTGATGAATAAAAGAAAGTAGTATTGATTTGTGACCAAGAGAGATGATCTCAGGCAGTAAACAGGTGCAGTCCCAGAAGAAATCATTCTACTCTGTTAGCTTCTGACACTGTTGAAGTGGGACAATTTTAAATAAACTCATCATGTTATTAGTTTTAATCACATTTTGTTTTACAATACATCAGGTGACATTTTAATCTAAGTAACTCCCAGATAAAAAAATGAAATTGACCAATTTAAAGCATATAACAGTGAAGTGATACAATTAAATAGACATGCAATTTTATATCATGTACCAGTTTTATTTCACACTTTTATTTATTGTGTTTTAATTTGTTTGGTTTGTTAATCAAGCTAAATTACGTAGTATGTGTATGTAAGTGAAGGAGGACTCACTTAAATTAAATCATCATTTAATTGACTCTTCCTTTTCACTGATGCTAGTCAGGATCAATAGGGGAGTGAGATGACATTTTAGTCCTTCTGGTTAGTACTTCTAGTAACTCTAACAATGTTTTAACAATTATAACATAAATGGCAGTTTGTTGCTTGAATTATGAGTACATTTCTGTGCATATAGATAAAAAACAGTTTGGAAAAATAATAATTCCAAAATTTAAATCTGAAAACTAAAGAATGACACATAGACTCAGCAAGTATACCATCAGGTTTAAACATTTATTTTCTATTTCCTAACTTTTCCTCTTTTTCTAGATATTATTCCTTTATCTGATGAACAGATTGCAAAGATTTTCTCTTATTCTGTAGCTATCTCCTGATTCTAGTACTTGTTTCCTTTGATTTGTAGAAGTTTTTAAATTTGATATTCTCATTTGTCCTTTCTTGCTCATATTTCCTGAGGAATTGGAATTCTAGTCCCTAATGACAGGACTTTTTGTATTTCTGTTGTACTTATTCTGATACACCCTTTCTCATCTCTAATTTTATTGACTTTGGGATTCCCTTCCTTTTGGTTAGTCTGACTAAGAGCTTTTCAGTTTTGTTTATCTTTTCAAAGATAACAATTTTTTTCAAAGAAAACAACTTTTTGTTTTTACTGTGTTCCAAAGTTCTTGTATATTGTAGTTTTATTTTCACTTGCTCATAGAACTATCCCCCCATTGCTTATTTCATCAATGACTTATTGGTCATTCTAGAGTGAATGGTTCAGTCTCCTTGTGTTTGGACATTTCCCCCAGTTTCTCTTGTTATTGATTTCTAGTTTTATTCCATTTTGTTCTGATAAAATACAGGAAATTATCTCAATTTTCTTGTATTTGTTAGGACTTTTTGTTTTATGTCTTAAGATACAATCTATTTTGGAGAAATTTCTGAGGGCTTCAGAAAAGAATGTGTATTCTGTGATTGTTTGATTAAATACTCTGTGGGTGTCTGTTAAGTCCAGTTGATCTAGAGTGTCATTTATTCTTGAAGTTTCCTTGTTGAATTTGTGTCTGGATGGTCTGTCTATTGATGCAAGAGGTATGTTAAAGTTATCCGTAATTATTGTGTTGGGGTCTCCTTGTGTTGGCTTTATGAAGTTTGATATACTGACTTTAATTTCATATATGTTTGCCATTGTTATATCCTCCTGCTAGCTTGATATCTTCATCAATATGAAGACATCTTGCCTGTTTCTTCTAATAATTTTGGTTCTCAGATATGAGTAATAGTACTTCAGCTTTCTTTTGGGCTCAATTTGCTTGAAAATGTTTTTATATAGTCTCATTATAAGCCTATGTTTATCTTTGCAGAGACATGTATTTTTATAGGCAATAGATGGTTGAGTCTTATTTTTTAAATCCAATCTGCCAGTCTGTATCTTTTGATTGGAGAATTGAGACTATTAATATTAGAATTATTATGGAAATGTAGGTAGTAATTCCAACCATTGTATTGGTTTTGTAGTGTATCAGTTTTTCTTACTCCTCATTTCCTCATCTACTAGTCTAGTGAAATTTACTCCTTCCTATATTTTCCTGGTGTGTTAGAATCTATTAAGTATTTCTTCTACCACAGGATTAGTATTCATGAACAGCTTTAGTTTTTGTTTATCATGAAAGCTTTTTATTTCTCCTTCAATTTACAATATAGTTTGCTGGATAATGTATGTTGTCAGTTATTTTCTTCCAGGGCTTGAACTACATCATTCCACACATCCTCCTTGCTTTTAAAGATTGTGTTGAAAAATCTGTTGTTACTATGATGGTTTAGCTTTTATAAGGACGAGGCACCTCTCTTTCAGCCTTCAGTATTCTTTCCTTGTTCTATGTGCCTAAGATTTTAATGATGTGGGGATGTTGTTTTCTGGTCTTGTCTGTTTGGACTCCTAAAATTTTCCACTTCCCGAATGATTATCTCTTTCTCTCAAGAGAATGTTTTTATGCTTCTAACTTGAACCTCTTCTTTTTCTATTTCTATAATTCACAGGTTTTGTCTTTTAGTAAAGTCTTGCATGTTCCAGTGGTACTTTTAATTTTTTTTTCTACATTCATCTGCATCTTCTAGTATATCTACCTTGTCTTCAAGTCCTGATATTCAATCTGAAATATAATCCAATTTACTGGAGAAACTTCAATTAAAGTTTTGTTTTTGTTTTTGTTTTGTTTTGTTTTTACTTTTGAGCTTTTTATTTACAGACTACCAATTTGACTTTTTTCACATTTACATATCTTTATCAAATTCCTCTTTTGTCTTGAATTTTCTAATTTTCTTCTTTGTTATATTCATGTCTTTGAGTTTCTGGATTCATTCTGGAAGTTATTTGTGTCTTCTGTAATTTCATTGATGATTCTTATAATCATTTTTTAAATTCTTTTTGTGAAATTACATCTATTTCACCATCATTGTATTCATTACCATGGAATTGTTGACTTTTACAGGAGCCATGTTGCCTTGTTTTTTTCATATTTCTTGTGCTTCTGCATTGGGATATATGGTTGAAGGATCTGTTGTTCACTTCTGGAATGCTTTCACTGTATAACTTCCTTCTTTGTGTACTGGCTTCAGGAGCTGAACCAGTTCCCACATGACTCAAATGCTCTCCAGTTTTGGTCCTCAGATGCATCAAGAATCCATGTCTAGGGCAACACCCAAATGCACCAGAGAGTTGGGGGAGCCTATGGAGCACTGATCTCTGCATGGGCAGGGGTAGATCTGAGGGATCTAAGCACTCTTCCTGCAGAAGCTAGTGCTAACAGACACTGCCTAGCAGTTTAACTTGGTGCCCTCAGATACACCTGGCAGCAAACACACTCTGGTAGGCAGGGAAGTGACAGAATGTTTTTCTTCACTGAGGCTAGCCTTCCATAGCAAGTAGTCACTTTCTTACTAACTCTCAAACTTGGCTTAAGGATTGAAGGAGCTATGGCTTATTCTGTGGCTAGAATTTTGAGCTATAATTGTCATCAGGCTTAACTTGTGATTGTGTTTTTGACTTCCTATCACATTCCTGGAAACCTGGGAATTGGGCTTGGAACTGTTTACAGCTCTTTTCTGTTGGTTCTTTTTCACTATATTTTTCTGCTGTCCTGATAATTCTTTTGTGACCCTCAGTGCCCATTCTCTCTTTCTGTAGAATGTATTTCATCATTTGTCACCTGACTTTTCTCAGTCAAAACAGTAGATGCTTCTAATCTACCATCTTGCCCCTCTTCATTTAATATTTTGTTTTGTTCTTCTTCTGCCAAATTGTCTTCTAAGGGATATATATATATATATATATATATATCCTTAGAATAGGAATATATATATGTATGTATATATATATTCCTAAACTTTAACATCCTTCAATCCTACTTTTTGACAGACCTGAGGGTTGAACTCAGGGCCTTGTACTTGCCAGACAGGTATACTGTCACTTGAGCCATCCCACCTGCCATTTTTGCACTGGTTATTTTTGAGATAAGGGTCTTACTTTGTGCCTGTGCCAGCCATTACTGTGATCTTCTTACTTGTGTTTCACTACTTTGCTGTACTAAAGGCTTGAGCCACTATGCCCAGACACCATCTACATTGTAAAACTGAAAAATGTGTATCTCCATGCTGGATCTATGCTAAGAGCTCCCAACTTACTTTACTTAGGAAATTACAGCCAGAAGTGGTGGTGCACACCTGTGATCTCAGGTATTGGGGGGTGAAGTTAGGAGGATCGCAAGTTCAATACCAGCCCAGGCAGAGTAGTAAGACTCAGTCTCAAAAAAAAAGAGAAAAAAGAGCTGGGGCATAGTTCAACTGGTTCTATGCTCATGTAGCAAGCACAAAGTCTTGGGTGTAAGCCCAGTACCACAAAAAATAAAAAGAATAAATTACAACTACATCTACTTATGATCAAGCAATCTAGCTCATTATTTGGTTCTTTTTAAACCAAGATTTTGTTTCTGATAATGTTGACTTATACATTTGTTACTATCTATATCAAATTCATTTTTAGTGTTGTAACTTTTCTCATCAATATATTATTCTTCTCTTTTTTCTTAATATTGTGAGTAGTAATTTGAGCCACCATGATAAAGCCACTGAATTGTTGCAACCTGAAGTGTTTCTAAATGATCTTAAATTATCCCCCAGTTTTGCACTATCATTTCAAAATCCCCCAGAAATACAACCCAATTTAATCCCAAAATTGTAATAAGAAATATCTTCCAGTAAACAAAATCATTGAATTTCTGTGTTAACCAAAATGTTTGTAAACTTAGCACTACATTTAAAATAAGATAATAAATTCTTAACCGGATTTACTAATTTCTACATACCTTCCTGGATTCATTCCATATTTGTTCCTATTAAATTTCCTATTCTACCACCATGGTTTTTCTGTTCATCTGAAGATTAGGCTCTTTATTAATTTAAGGTCTTTACACAGGACATTTTCTCTACCTGAAACTGTTTTTCTTGGCTTAGAATGGCCATTAAAACAGCATTTATCATTTTTGTCCAAATTGCGTCCACTTCAGGGATGTCCCATGAGTACTTCATCTGAAATCCAAATCAGATAACCAATATTAAAATGTAATTATATAGTATAGAATCTTTAAGCCCTTATGATTATCATGCATTTATTTAATTACATTTTAAAAGACTCATAATCTTCATGAGACCTGTGTTGTTATCTTCCTTATCATGTCTTCTACACCCACCACAGGGCTTGTGCACATATTTTTAGAATTAATAAGGGTTTTCTCTCTCCTTATTTTATTATAGTGTTGAAATGTTTATTATAGCATTTGTAAAGGAAACAATTTAGAAACAAGTTTGTTAAAACTTTGGAGAAGAAAAACAAATTTTGAGGCAAGTAACCCTATAAATGCAGCTGCATTTGGACTTAATTTTTTCGGAAATACTTTGCAAATCCTAGAAGACATATTCATTAAAAAATTATAATTTATCTTCAACTTTATTTTCATAAATTCTTTACATTACATGGGATCTATTCTATGATTGGAATGCCATTTGACTCTAGGTTCATTGCTCACATCTAAAGTTAAAACTTCTTTCTATGACACATAAAACTTTTAGACTTAAGGTCAAAGTTAAATTTGCTCCAACAGTGCTTTGGATTTGTTCGTCTAAGTGTTCTGTTTTCCAGACCTACAAACATAGATGATTTATAAAAATGTGTGTTGTTTATGCTTCCACACTTAACCTCTCTTAAGCAGGTAGCATAGAATTCTAACTCTTTCCTCCTTTCCCATTGCTGTGTTAGTGAATTTCTTCAAAAAATATCTGAAGTACTCAATTCACCAGCACTTTGAGAAGGACACAGAAATCACAGCAATATCTCAAGAAGAAAGTACATTTGATACATACACAATGAAAGACCTGATACAGCTGAAGTATGTTTGTGGATAAAGGCTTAGGAATATTTGGGGTTATTGAACTAAAAGTCACATAGCCACCCTTTCAATTTTGAGTCATGAAGATGCTCTGTGCAAAACTTTAATCTTAGCACATCCATAGATTTTGTAATGAGGCACAAGAACTTTGAGTCTTGTTACTTCATTACTTTCAGTGCTTTTATTTCCATAGTTTTTTTTTCACCAAAATCAACAATAGCAAAATGTACTTTTACTTACTTCATCCATTCAAGACTAATAGTTGGCATACAGTTCATCTACCTAGCCTGAAATAAAGCTGCATTGTTTGTTTCTAAGCTCTTTAACTTGAAGAAGGGTACAAGAAGTGCTGATAAAACCCATTTATACAGATTATCCACATCTTCATGAAAGCTTCCCTTACACTCCCTAGCAAGGTAATATACCCTCATTCTGAATCCTTGAGCACTCCCCCACAAAACACTTCCCACACTCCCCACGGTATTTTATTCATGGGAACATGTCACTTATTACCTCTCCTGAACTTTTTTTATCTGTGTAATCAATCTGCCCATTAAACGGACTTCAAATTTTTATTTTTAATACGTATGTTTTGAATTGTTATAATACTAAATGAATGAAAATTAGCTACTAGGGATATAAACAATATCCCTGATTGCACATAGCTACAATACCACCTTAAGTGTTCTACGATATACATAACTTAGGCCATTGATACTGCAATAGTCACATATTGCTTTATGTTTTTATTTCAGTACGTGTGAATGCAGTTATGCTCAGGTCTGTAAATTAATTTTATACACACATATATAGTGTATTATATTTCCTCAGCTACAATACCTACCACAGTGTTGTCTGCACAAAAAATGACCAATGATATTACAAGAGTCATTATAGGCTAGTGATGTCATTTTCTTAAATTCCTTTTTCTAGGGTCTGACTAGACAGTTAATAAAACTCTTAATCTCAGTTCCTTCATCTGCAATAGAGGACTAATTTTACCAATTAATTGATTATCAATAATAATTAATACTTTATTCCTGCATAAATAATCACAAATGAACTGTAACAGCAAATACATTCTTATTTGCAACATTTATTTACATTGTTCTCATGAAAGATTCTAGTACATACAGACACTAAGCCCCATAACTGCATCTCTGTTCTCCACATTTGTCTCACCTAATATTATCCTTATTCTTTTACATGTGGAGTTCTTCACCACATGCTCTTTGTAAACTTCTCTCTTCCTTTGAATTCTGTTACTATATTTTATGGCTTTTCTCTTATTATTTGTACATTTATCGTTCTCATTCCTAGGGTCCTGTATCATCTTTCATCTCCAACTTAACCATAAATTTACATGCACCCTCAGGGTTCAATCAGCAAACATTTACTCTTCTCTTGTTCTGCCACCTCCCTACCTGTCACCAACCATGCCTGTGATTTCATACCCTATCCATGTACTAATTACTCTCATGGAATGTTCCTGCATTTAAACTATTTATGGCACTTGATTTCTTATGTATATGTGTTATTAGCAAGCTCATTCCTTCACTGTTAACCACATCAATAAAAAGCAGCCAATGCGTAGTGAGATTCATCATCTTTTTTTGTGCTTTGCCAGGACAGTCACATGGAAACTCCCTAGATTTGTCTCTGAAAAATCTTCCAAGTGTGCTTGACATCATGGTTCATGCCTGAAATTCAAGCATTCAGGACACTGAGGATGGAGGATCAAGAGTTTGAGGACAGTATGGGTGACATAGGGAGAGCTTGTTTCAAAAACAAAAATAAATAAAAAGAAAAAAACAAGAAAAGAGGAGAAGAAATCTTCCAGTTTTATTACTTAATTTTATTATACCACAGTATTTTCAGGTTCCTGAAGGCATCAAGCTGACTCACAACTACAGACCATTAAACTCTGGTTTCTTTCTTAAACAATATGATTTTCTCTTTTTCTTGAATTCACACCCTCCACCATTCTCTTGCAGCTCAGAGTCTCAGGGTCCCTCAGCTACCCACCACAGTCTTCTCTCCTGCTGTTATATTTTGAAATTCTTGAATTGCAAATATTTGCATAATTCTAGAAGAAATATTTTACATTAAGCATGAAATAAGTAAGAACTGGACTCTAAATGTGGAGGATCTAATAACACCATAATATATCTCACATTAACTAATTAAATCAGCAAAGGGAATATGAGTGGATTTATTTATTTATTTATTTATTGCAATTAATTTTTATAAAACGATATCTACCTGAGATAAACTGTGGATACAATCTAAAACTCATGGAGAGCTCTGGATGGTAAGAGGGACACCTGAAAATCTTGTCAGGTAGAAAAAGTTGTTGATGCATACAAAAGGGAACCCCTTGAGATGCTAATCACTGCACTGAGCAAACACCTATTGTGAAATCCTCAATATCAGGTTTTTTTTTTTTTAGGTTTATTTTTTTTATTTTTTTTATTTTTCTTTATTATTCATATGTGCATACAAGGCTTGGTTCATTTCTCCCCCCTGCCCCCACACCCTTCCTTACCACCCACTCCACCCCCTCCCTCTCTGCCCCCCTCAATACCCAGCAGAAACTATTTTGCCCTTATTTCTAATTTTGTTGTAGAGAGAGTATAAGCAATAATAGGAAGGAACAAGGGTTTTTGCTGGTTGAGATAAGGATAGCTATACAGGGCATTGACTCACATTGATTTCCCGTGCGTGGGTGTTACCTTCTAGGTTAATTCTTTTTGATCTAACCTTTTCTCTAGTACCTGTTCCCCTTTTCCTATTGGCCTCAGTTGCTTTAAGGTATCTGCTTTAGTTTCTCTGCGTTAAAGGCAACAAATGCTATCTACTTTTTTAGGTGTCTTACCTATCCTCACCCCTCCCTTGTGTGCTCTCGCTTTTATCTTGTTGTGTTTGCCCTTGATCTAATGTCCACATATGAGGGAGAACATATGATTTTTGGTCTTTTGGGCCAGGCTAACCTCACTCAGAATGATGTTCTCCAATTCCATCCATTTACCAGCGAATGATAACATTTCATTCTTCTTCATGGCTGCATAAAATTCCATTGTGTAGAGATACCACATTTTCTTAATCCATTCGTCAGTGCTGGGGCATCTTGGCTGTTTCCATAACTTGGCTATTGTGAATAGTGCCGCAATAAACATGGATGAGCAGGTGCCTCTGGAGTAGCAGTCTTTTGGGTATATCCCCAAGAGTGGTATTGCTGGATCAAATGGTAGATCGATGTCCAGCTTTTTAAGTAGCCTCCAAATCTTTTTCCAGAGTGGTTGTACTAGTCTACATTCCCACCAACAGTGTAAGAGGGTTCCTTTTTCCCCGCATCCTCGCCAACACCTGTTGTTGGTGGTGTTGCTGATGATGGCTATTCTAACAGGGGTGAGGTGGAATCTTAGTGTGGTTTTAATTTGCATTTCCTTTATTGCTAGAGATGGTGAGCATTTTTTCATGTGTTTTCTGGCCATTTGAATTTCTTCTTTTGAGAAAGTTCTGTTTAGTTCACATGCCCATTTCTTTATTGGTTCATTAGTTTTGGGAGAATTTAGTTTTTTAAGATCCCTGGTTATTCTGGTTATCAGTCCTTTGTCTGATGTATAGTTGGCAAACATTTTCTCCCACTCTGTGGGTGTTCTCTTCAGTTTAGAGACCATTTCTTTTGATGAACAGAAGCTTTTTAGTTTTATGAAGTCCCATTTATCTATGCTATCTCTTAGTTACTGTGCTGCTGGGGTTTCATTGAGAAAGTTCTTACCTATACCTACTAACTCCAGAGTATTTCCTACCCTTTTTTGTATCAACTTAAGAGTTTGGGGTCTGATATTAAGATCCTTGATCCATTTTGAGTTAATCTTGGTATAGGGTGATATACATGGATCTAGTTTCAGTTTTTTGCAGACTGCTAACCAGTTTTCCCAGCAGTTTTTGTTGAAGAGGCTGCTATTTCTCCATCGTATATTTTTAGCTCCTTTGTCAAAGATAAGTTGCTTATAGTTGTGTGGCTTCATATCTGGATCCTCTATTCTGTTCCACTGGTCTTCATGTCTGTTTTTGTGCCAGTACCATGCTGTTTTTATTGTTATTGCTTTGTAATATAGTTTGAAGTCAGGTATTGTGATACCTTCAGCATTGTTCTTTTGACTGAGTATTGCCTCGGCTATTCGTGGCCTCTTGTGTTTCCATATAAATTTCACAGTAGATTTTTCAATCTCTTTAATGAATGTCATTGGAATTTTGATGGGAATTGCATTAAACATGTAGATTACTTTGGGGAGTATCGACATTTTTACTATGTTGATTCTACCAATCCATGAGCATGGGAGATCTCTCCACTTTATATAGTCTTCCTCAATCTCTTTCTTCAGAAGTTTATAGTTTTCCTTGTAGAAGTCTTTCACATCTTTTGTTAGGTTTACACGTATGTATTTGATTTTGTTTGAGGCTACTGTAAATGGAATTGTTTTCATACATTCTTTTTCCGTTTGCTCATTGTTAGTGTATAGAAATGCTAATGATTTTTGTATGTTGATTTTATATCCTGCTACCTTGCTATAGCTATTGATGATGTCTAGAAGCTTCTGAGTAGAGTTTTTTGGGTCTTTAAGGTATAGGATCATGTCGTCTGCAAATAGGGATATTTTGACAGTTTCTTTACCTATTTGTAGTCCTTTTATTCCTTCTTCTTGCCTAATTGCTCTAGCTAGGAATTCCAGTACTATGTTGAATAGGAGTGGAGATAGTGGGCATCCTTGTCTGGTTCCTGATTTTAGAGGGAATGGTTTTAGTTTTTCTCCATTAAGTATAATGCTGGCTGTAGGTTTGTCATATATAGCTTTTATAATGTTGAGGAACTTTCCTTCTATTCCTAGTTTTCTTAGAGCTTTTATCATGAAATGATGTTGGATCTTATCAAAGGCTTTTTCTGCATCTATTGAGATGATCAAGTGGTTTTTGTCTTTGCTTCTGTTAATGTGGTTTTTTACGTTTATTGATTTTCATATGCTGAACCAACCCTGCATCCCTGGGATGAAGCCTACTTGGTCGTGGTGAGTAATCTTTTTGATGTGCTGCTGAATTCGGTTTGCCATTATTTTGTTGAGGATTTTTGCATCAATGTTCATTAAGGAGATTGGCCTATAGTTCTCCTTTTTGGAGGTATCTTTGCCTGGTTTTGGGATAAGTGTAATACTGGCTTCATAAAATGTGTTTGGCAGATTTCCTTCCCTTTCTATTTCGTGGGACAATTTAAGGAGGGTTGGTATCAGTTCTTCTTTAAAGGTCTGATAGAATTCAGCAGAGAATCCATCAGGTCCTGGACTTTTCTTTTTGGGGAGACTCTTGATTGCTGCTTCAATTTCATTTTGTGTTATACGTCTATTCAGGTGATTAATTTCCTCTTGGTTCAGTTTTGGATGATCATATGTATCTAGAAATCTGTCCATTTCTTTAAGATTTTCAAATTTATTTGAATATAGGTTCTCAAAGTAGTCTCTGATGATTTCCTGAACTTCATGGTGTTTGTTGTTATCTCCTCTTTTGCATTCCTAATTCTACTAATTTGGGTTTTTTCTCTCCTCATTTTAGTCAGGTTTGCCAGGCGTCTATCGATCTTGTTTATTTTTTCAAAGAACCAACATTTTGTTTCATTAATTCTTTGTATGGTTTTTTTGGTTTCTATTTCGTTGATTTCAGCTCTTATTTTTATTATTTCTCTCCTTCTATTTGTTTTGGGATTTGCTTGTTCTTGTTTTTCTAGGAGTTTGAGATGTATCATTAGGTCATTGATTTGGGATCTTTCAATCTTTTTAATATATGCACTCATGGCTATAAACTTTCCTCTCAAGACTGCCTTAGATGTGTCCCATAGGTTCTGGTAGGTTGTGTTTTCATTTTCATTGACTTCCAGGAACTTTTTAATTTCCTCTTTTATTGCATCGATGATCCATTCTTCATTAAGTAATGAGTTATTTAGTTTCCAGCTGTTTGCATGTTTTTTGTCTTTACTTTTGTTGTTGAGTTCTACTTTTACTGCATTGTGGTCAGATAGTATGCACGGTATTATTTCTGTTTTCTTATATTTGCTGAGGCTTGCTTTGTGCCCTAGGATATGATCTGTTTTGGAGAAGGTTCCATGGGCTGCTGAGAAGAATGTATATTGTGTAGAGGTTGGATGAAATGTTCTGTAGACATCTACTAGGTCCACTTGATCTATTGCATATTTTAGATCTTGGATTTCTTTGAGTTTTTATTTGGATGACCTATCTATTGATGATAATGGAGTGTTAAAGTCTCCCACAACCACTGTGTTGGTGTTTATATATGCTTTTAGGTCTTTCAGGGTATGCTTGATGAAATTGGGTGCGTTGACATTGGGTGCGTACAGATTGATGATTATTATTTCCTTTTGGTCTATTTCCCCTTTTATTAGTATGGAATGTCCTTCTTTATCTCGTTTGATCAATGTAGGTTTGAAGTCTACTTTGTCAGAGATAAGTATTGCTACTCCTGTTTGTTTTTGGGGGCCACTGGCTTGCTAAATCTTCTTCCAGCCTTTCATCCTAAGCATATGCTTATTTCTGTCAGTGAGATGAGTCTCCTGTAAGCAACAAATTGTTGGATCTTCTTTTTTAATCCATTTTGTCAAACGGTGTCTTTTGATGGGTGAATTAAGTCCATTAACATTAAGCGTTAGTACTGATAGGTATGTGGTGATTCCTGCCATTTAGTTGTCTTAGTTGTTTGAAGGTTTGATTGTGTGTACCTAACTTGATGTTACTCTCTACTGTCTTGCTTTTTCTTATCCTGTGGTTTGGTGCTACCTGCCTTTTCATGGTTAAGTTGGGTGTCACTTTCTGTGTGCAGGATCCCTTGCAGAATCTTTTGTAATGGTGGCTTTGTGGTCACATATTGTTTTAGTTTCTGCTTATCATGGAAGACTTTTATTGCTCCATCTATTTTGAATGATAGCTTTGCTAGGTAGAGTGTCCTGGGGTTGAAGTTATTTTCATTCAGTGCCCGGAAGATCTCACCCCACACTCTTCTTGCTTTTAATGTTTCTGTTGAGAAGTCTGCTGTGATTTTGATGGGTTTACCTTTGTATGTTACTTGTGTTTTCTCTCTTACAGCCTTCAATACTCTTTCCTTAGTTTCTGAACTTGTTGTTTTAATGATGATATGTAGTGGAGTAGTTCTATTTTGATCTGGTCTGTTTGGTGTCCTGGAGGCCTCTTGCATCTGTATGGGAATATCTTTCTCTAGATTTGGGAAATTTTCCTTTATTATTTTGTTGAATATATTACGCATTCCCTTCGCTTGCACCTCTTCTCCTTCTTCGATGCCCATGGTTCTCAAGTTTGGTCTTTTGATGGAGTCAGTGAGTTCTTGCATTTTCTTTTCACAGGTCTTGAGTTGTTTAATTAATAGTTCTTTGGTTTTTCCTTTAATTACCATTTCATCTTCAAGTTCTGAGATTCTGTCTTCTGTTTCTTCTATTCTGAGGGATTGGCCTTCCGTTTTGTTTTGCAGTTCTGTTTCGTTCTTTTTTCTGAGCTTTTCCATATCCTGGCAGTTTTCTTCTTTAATGTTGTCTATTTTTGTCCTGAGTTCATTTATCCATTTATTCATTGTGTTCTCTCTTTCACTTTGGTGTTTATAAGTGCTTCTTTCGTTTCCTTTTTCTCTTCTTTTGCTTTTTCAAATTCTCTATTTTTATTGTCATGGAATTTCTTGAGTGTCTCCTGTACATTTTGGTTGACCCTATCCAATATCATCTCTATAAAATTCTCATTGAGTACTTGTAGTATGTCTTCTTTTAAATTATTCTTGTGGGCTTCCTTGGGTCCTTTGGCATAGTTTATCTTCATTTTGTTGGAGTCTGGATCTGAGTTTCTGTTCTCTTCATTCCCCTCTGGTTCCTGTACTAGTTTTTTGCTGTGGGGAAACTGGTTTCCCTGTTTTTTCTGTCTTCCCGTCATTGTCCTTGGTGTTGTTACTGTCCCTGTACTGTGTGCAATTAAGTATTTTCTAGCTTGTAATAATAACAATGGTAATTTTTAGAATGGAAGAGTGAGCTGAGATGGAAAGCAAGAAGTTAAAGAAAAGGGAAAACAAATATACAGACAAGAGTGAGAAAGCAGAACAAGGTATCAGACAAGAGAGTTTCAAAGGTATAAACAGGGAGTGTTAGTGTGCTAATCGACAGTAAGCTGAACAGACATCAGAGAGACAGAGAGAGGATTGAAAATCAAAGACAAAAAAATAAAAAATAAGTAAATGAAAGTAATATCTATATACAAAAATGAATTGAAATAAAATGGAAAATAGAAAATTAAAAAAAAAAAAACCATAAAACTTCCAAGTTTATAAGCAATGCAGTTTCAGTCTTAATAATTTGGGTGTCCGTCTCTATCTCCAGTCTTGGAGTTGGTGCCTCAAATGTTGTTCTGTAGTTGTGTCATCAAAGGGGATGCATAAAGTAGAACAAAACTACACACTCACACACACACACACACACACACACACACAGATCCAAAAAGCCCCACCAAGTGTCCCCAGTTCAAATGCAATACAGTTTCAGTAAGTTTTTTGGCTTGCAGGTGTAATTCGGTTGTTCTCTCATCAAAGGTAGGGAGAAAAAGAAAAAAAGTGTCTGGAGACAGTTCTGAGAGTGGTATCTGCAACTGTGGCTTGCCTGCCTGCTGCTCTCAGCTTGTAGCTTGCAGCATTATTTATGCAGATCTCTGGGGTGAGCTAGCACTCACCTGGTCCCACAGGCTTTGTTTGCTCAGAATTCTCCTGTGCAGGAGCCTATGCTACAGGCTTTCCCCTTTCCAAGCACTGGGAAAGGTGACACTGCCCCTGCATTGTCAGGCCTGCATGTTTATTTACAGTTCATGTGGGAGGTGGGTCTTCCCCCCTCTCCTCTGAAGTTTTCCTCCCACTGCCACTTTCAGAAGCTTTCCTGCTCCTGCTTACTGGGTGGTGGTGCTGCTCCTGCTGGCCGCCATGTTTGTTTACAGTTCACATGGGAAGTGGGTCTTCCCTCCTCTCACAAGTTTTCCCTCTCCTGGTTGCTGGGTGCGCACCCTGCTCCTGCCAGAGCCCCTCCGGCCTGCCCGGCTTGTTTATTTACAGTCCCGGGAAGGATTCCCTTCCCCCAATTTTCAGCACTCAGGGTGCCCCACCCTCTTTCCAGCATGTCTTAACTGTTCTTATTGCTTATTATTCAGTTTCTGTTTTTTTTTCCCAGGTGGAGGTCAGTCTGTCCAGGGGGCTATGCTGCTCTGGCCCTGGCTTGTCTGTGGGGGTACCACGGTACTGCAAAGCTCACCTGGTCCGCGTCTTCCCAAGCCGTATGGGCTCCGGCCACTGGCGGCTCCGGGGGCCCTCCTCGTTTCTCCATTTAATGTGAAGTGGAGATTCTCTGCACCAGCTGGAGATGTGGAGGGGTCAAAGTTATGCCTTTTCTCGGTGATTATGCCTGCAAAGTGTGTCTCCAGCATCTCTCCAAGATTTCACTATAGGAGGGTCGCTTTCTGCTTCCCACCTCTAGCCGCCATCTTGGAATCCCCATGAGTGTATTTAAATGGAAAAAAAATTATAAAACATTTCAAGAATTTGCTTATTTGGCAAAGATTTTTAAAAGTTTCTTAATATTAAAAAATTTTTATTCATTTATTCATGTGTGCATACATTATTTGGGCCATTTCTCCCCACTAATCCCCCTTCCTCCCCACCTCCCCTCACTTCCAGGTGGAATCTGTTCCACCCTTTTCTCCAATTTTGTTGAAGAGAAGACATAAGCAATAATAAGAAAGATAAACCATTTTTGCTAGTCAAGATAAGGACAGCTATACAGAGAGTTTCTAGCATTGCTTCCATGCACAAGTGTGTTACAATCCAAGTTGATTCATCTCTACATGACCTTTTCACTAGTTCCTGATCCCCTTCTCATATTAACCTCTGTCACTTTAAGTTTCTCTATTAGTTCCTCTGCAGTGGGGACATCAAACATTTTCATGTTTTGGGTTTCCTATGTATACCCATTCCTCCCGTATGTGCTCTCCCCAAGTCCAACGACATTGCTGTATTTGCCCTAGATCTAAAGTCCACATATGAGGGAAAACATATGAATTTTGGTCTTCTGAGCCGGGCTAACCTCACTCAGAATGATGTTCTCCAGTTCCATCCATTTACTTGTGAATGATAAGATTTCATTCTTCTTCATGGATGAGTAAAACTCCATTGTGTATAACTACTCCATTTTCTTAATCCATTCATCTCTAGTGGGGCATTTTGACTGTTTCCATAACTTGGCTATTGTGAATAGTGCTGCAATAAACATGGGTGTGCAGGTGCCTCTGGAGTAACCTGTGTCACATAGCCTTGGGTATATCCCCAGGACTGGGATTGCTGGATCATATCGTAGATCTATGTTTAGAGTTTTAAGAAGCCTCCACATTGTTTTCCAGAGTGGTTGCAATAGCTTGCGTTCCTGCCAGCATTGGATTAGGGTTCCTTTTTCCCCACATCCTCACTAACATCTGTTGTTGGTGGTGTTTTTGATGATGACTACTATAACAGGAGTGAGGTGGAATCTTAATATGGTTTTGATTTGCATTTTTTAATGTGTTTTTTGGCCATTTGAATTTCTGCTTTTGAGAAAGCTCTGTTTAGTTGAGTTGCCCATTTCTTTATTGGTTCATTGATTTTGGGAGAGTTTATGGAGAAAAGACAGCCTCTTCAACAAATGTTACTGGGAAAAATGGTTATCTGTCTGCAAAACACTCAAACTAGATTTGTATTTATCACCCTATACTAGTATCAACTCAAAATGGATTAAGGACCTTAATATAAGACCCAAAACTCTGAAGTTAGTACAGAAATTAGAAGGAAACCCTCTGGAAGTACTTGGATTAGGCAAGGACTTCCTCAATAGAACCCCAGCAGCTCAGCAAATAAGAGAAAGGATGGACAAACAGGACTTCATAAAATTAAAAAACTTCTGCTTTAACAAAAGAAATGGTCTCTAAACTGAAGAGACCATCCACAGAATAGGAGAAAATATTTAACAGCTATACATCAGACAAAGGACTGATAACCAGAACAAACATAGAACTTAAAAAACTAAACTCTCCCAAAATTAATTTTCTTATTTTTTATTAACATATACTAGTTGTACAGGGGATTGTTCATTGTGATATTTGCATTTGTGTTTACAGTGTATCTTAATTAGATTCACCCATTTCATCCTTCTCTCCCTTCATAAAAGAACTTCTGCAGGTTTCGTTGTTCAATTTTCATAAATGTATACAAGTGCATCAACCATATTCACCCTCTTTCACACTTTCCCTTTAACCTCCCCCTTCCTCTGGACAAGACCTTCTTTACCTTCCTGCCCTTCAGTTTTCTAAGTGTATGTTGATCATTTAATGAGTTTCGCCTTGGTATTTCACACATGTATATATCATATTTTAATCACATTAGTTCCCTATTATTTCTTGATATCATTTTGCCCCCTATTATTCAATAGCTTTGAAGTCATTTTGTTATACCATCTTTATACACAAATGCAATGTATTTCAATATTATTAGTTCTCTATGCTCTTTTCCTCTCCCTCTCTTCCCATGTGCAATGCACCATTATTTTAAGCAAATTATGAATAGTAACTCATTTAGTTATTGTATCATAATGTTTATCCCCATTCATTGATGAAGAAATGAGTCTAGTTATTTATTAATTTTATTTAAGGTCAATCTCTACTGACTGGTAAAGCCCAACACTAACCATAAACAATCTGGATTTAGACTAGTAACCCTGTATTCTCTTTATGTTATGTATTCTTTAAGTAGCATTATGTGTTTATTATTATTTACAAATTGTAATAACTAGTCATCTATGAGGTTGCTATTGCTATGAAAACAAAGAAAACAGTGGCTTTAAACAATACCAATGCATTACCTCAGATGCATTGTTCTACTTTTTGTAGAACAAAAGTCTAAAGGCTGCTTAGTTAAATTCTCTGTTGTGTCTCACTTTCAAGGTCTCAGATAAGCAGCATTCTGATCTGGATGCCTAATAGAAGAATCTAATTCTCACCCATTCAGGTTGCTGGCAGAATTTACTCATAATTTCAGAACAAAGTTCTTTGTTTGTGTGCTGGCTAGCAACCAGAGGCTATTCTCAAATCTTAGAGACCGTTTGCATTTCATACCACCTACTTACACCCAGCTTTAAAAGTCACAGCTAAGAAACTCCTTACACTAAATCGCTCCCATGTTCATAACCCCTTTATCGTGGAAGAGTCCAATTCCTTTAGAAGGAATCTCTTAAATCAGGCTCACTAAGCATCCTCTTGTTTCAAGGCAACTTTTTTAGAAATTTTTTTATTTAATGATTGACATAGAAATGAAAAGAAAAACAAACAGATTCAGTACTATGGTTGTTGACTTCAATAATCCTTGTTGAGTAATTTATACATAAAGTAGACTGAAAGTCAGTAAAGACATAATTGGCCATGATATCACTATCACTAAAATTTCTCATATATGTCAAACACTTCTTCCAACCACAGTAGAATGAATTTTTATCAAAATTCATAGAAATTTACAACACAAAATGCAAATATTTACATATGTGATTAAGAAAATCCATAGTCTTTTGCTCTGGAACAAAGGAAAGGAGGATTAATAGGAGTTGGTAGTAAAGTCTACACACCAAGTAGGGATCAGAGAGGAAATAAGACCCTGTGAAGAGTCACACTTTGGTCAGTCACCGGTCTCTGCATGTAACTAAATTCAAAGGGACTATCAGTAAGGTGGGAAATTCACAAAAGTACAAGGCTAGAGTCAGAGTCTTTGAAATCAAAACATGAGGATTCAAACAGTTTAGGAGCAGGAGGGCTTTGATTGACACAGAGACCATGATTCAACAAAACAGAGAAACACCAACTCATGGGACAGTTGTCGTGACCAGAAAATGTAAGTTTCTACTGAAGCAATAGTTATATTAGCCTTGATCTACAAGTACCAGCTCACTCCACATTCTTCTTAGTGGACATCAAAATACACTACTGCTGGGTTGTATTTTTTCATGGTTTTACCATCTAATCTCTAATTCCAATCCCATTTGGATTGAGCTCCAAATGTGTGACCCATGCCTTAGAGTCCCCAGAAACTTCTGTGAATCTTTCATGAAAATGACAGCAATTATCCCTGATATGTTAATTACAGTGCATTAGTCCCTAAATATGGACAGTTTGTCAAGCTTCTGTCTTTTATTTAACTGTTTGTACAGTCTTTAAGGTTATTGAGAGGGAAAGAAGTAGATAGAAGGGAAGTGGACAATTTCATTAATATTTCTTAAAACTTGTAGGTATAATAGATGTACAGTTGGCTGAATATATTTGAAAGATGCATCTAACTAGGTTTGACCTATATATACACCTGTGGAGCCACCAGAACCCTCACAAAAAGAAAAAAATTCCATCTTTATGAAGTTTCCCTCTCGTACCCTTCAGCAATATGCCCTCTCTACAAGAGTGACAAGGAAATTTTGGTTGTAATTCATTGAAATGTCTTTGTTCATTTTTAAAGAATCTATAGGATTTTCTTTCTCATATCTTTGAGATCATAATATATATTTTTGTTTTGCAATCTTTTAGATCATGCAAATAATATAGTGCTTGTATTGTGTTTGGATTTCCATTCAAACTTTCAAGACTCTGGGTAGTTTTAGTTTTATATATTTTGTGTTCTACTTCCTGAGCTATTTCCATATTGACTCTCACCTCTGAAATCCTATGGAGGACCTAAAGATTGCAGAAAGAACCTTGAAAGCTTATGGAAGAGATTATTCAAGATAACTTGTACTTAGAGACTTAACATGCTTAAAAAGTATTTATTAACTCATTCTTAAATTTAGGATTATTTAGTCTTGTGATAGCCATGATTTGTTTAGCTCACTTAAAAATGTCTGAATTCATTTACTTTGTCTCTGTAATAATAATTTAAAAACTCCACTTATCTTCTCCATTTCCTTTTTTCCTCCATTTTGAATGAAAACATCTTCATGATTGTGGTTAAAACTCATTCAATGTCAGGGTTAGAGCACTTTTCTCTAAGTCATTGTGAGAGACAGCCATGCTCAATGACTGATGGACAGCAGGATCCCTGTTTTCTACCACCAGATACCAATTCTGCACCCTCTCTGCTCCAGTTTGCAACTTCAGAAATGTCTATGGACTTTGACAGATGCCCACTAGACATGGAGGAAAAATTCACTTTTATAACACTCATAGATCAGAGTGTATCTCCTAAAGGAAATGACTTCCAATTCAAAATAACCTGACAAAATCCCCAAACCTTCTCTCAAAAAGCATATTATATAGAGTGATAAACACATACATACATATATACATATATATGCATACATATGCAAATATACACATATACATACCATATGTATAATATTTATGTACATAGTGTACATATATACACACATATATGTGTGTATGTGCTCATATGTGACACCCTAATGTTGTGGAGGATGAGTGGAAAATAAAAATTTTACATTGTTGGTGGAAATGTAAATTAGTCCAACCACTCTAAATAGAGCTATAATGTGCTCCAACTATATCACTCCTGGGAAGATTGCTGAAGAAATTAGTTTACCATGCAATAGAGATAGCTTCACACCCATGTTTATTGCAGTAGTAGTTAAAATATCCAAGCTAGGGAATCAGCTTAGGTGCTCCTCAGTGGATGAATGGATAAAGATTATGTGCTATACACACACACACACACACACACACACACACACACACACAAAGGAGTATTATTCAGCCATGAAGAAGAGCAAAATTGTGTCAGTTGCAGGAAAATAGATGGAACTGGAGATCATCAGATTAAGTAAAATAAGCAGACTCATAAAGATATATATTGCATATGCTCTCTCATATGAGGGATTTAGATTAAAAATAAGACACGAAAGTTAGAAGGGGAGCTATTTGGGAAGCGGAATTGGACCAGCAGAAGTGAGAAGGTGGAGAAGAAAGGATATGGTGGTAAATATCAAATTTCATTATAAACGTATATGAAAATATTATGGTGAAACCCATTGTTTTGAACAAATTCATGCTAATATAAAAACAATTCTTAACCTACATTTGTGGAAAAAGATAAGGAAAATTCTTTATGCTGATGTTCACAAACTAAATTCAATGTAATATTAAGATAATTATGATATTAGGAGCAGTAAAAGAGAATGAGGAAAGAATTCAAAATAATCACTGCTTTTATAGTGCTTGCTCCATGTAGTCTGAATATATAATTTGAAATGAGTTTTTTTTTTTTTTTGAAAGTTTTTGTTGTAATTTCAGCAATCACTCAACTGCAGTAGATTTTTCTCACTAGGACCTACTGTCAAGATTTGGTCAGCTTTAGGTGTGACAAATGTGGAGAGTGGCAGGAGCCAGTGGATAGGAGGTAGAGTCCAGGGATATTGGCAAATGTCTTGCAATTCAAGTCCAGAATACCAATATAAAGTTATCAGTTTCAAAACATGAATATGGGCAACAACGTGTTCTTTCATATACAGTGTTAGAGGAATTCTATGTTTTTACCAACATGAACATTTACTGACAGCCTGCATACCATGAATTAACTCTTATGCACTGTAGAACTCAGGAATTGTTTAACATTGAGCTGAATAATTCAGTTATTTAAATTAATGGCAGTTAGGTAGAAATAAATTAGTGGTGAAAAATAATGTTGAAAATACCTTAAGAATGTAGCATTCATATATTGAAAATGGAATGCTGACAGATTCTTGCCCTGATCTACATTTTCTGAGTACACAATTTCTAAACTAACTCTAGTAATAGCTAACAGAATAAGTCTTACCAATGCCAGCAAGTCATTTTTCATGCCAGTATCACTTGGAATAAATTGATGGCTGCTAAAACTTAACTTAGGTTTCAGCCTCTTCTGGTCATATTTATAGTTTCATAGGTAGTCATATTCAATGCAATTAAGTATTATAAGAAATATACCAGGTTTAAAGTAAAAATCTATTTTAAATTGTCTGGTATTCATGAATCTCTATTAAATTGTGCTAGACTAAGGATTTTAAACAAAACCTTTTACTTAATAAAGCCTTTGATCTCAATAGTAAATCCTCCAGTATGAATCTTACATTTTGTTTTTGCACTGTCTGAAGCACATCTGCCAGAGTAGTTAGATATAGACTCCTGCATGCAGTCTAATATCACATGAAAAGTTAAATGACAGATAACCCAACATGAATGTAGGGAAGAATGAATTGATTTTGATGTTACTCTACAAATGAAAGTCCATTGTTATTCGGTAAATTCAATTTACAGTATTGATAGTAATATTTTATATCATTTTAGACAGTGGATTTCCAATTTCTGGAGTTAATGATATATTATTTGCTGAATAACTTTTATGTGATCAAATTGAGTTAATTAGAGGTTACAGTAATGGGAGGAAGTCTGGGAGGAACATTGTGATGACATGGCACATGCCATTCCACAGACTTTAATATCCATCAGCTATATTCATTATGGGGAGTACAACTTGAGCTAAACTAACTTATCTATTTTTGCAGTGATTTTTCTTCATTCTCTTTTATAAAATTTTTAAGTGACACATTGACTAATATTAATAATCTTTTACATTGTGGCACTTCATAGTCAATTATGTTCTTTAAATAGAGGAGGACATTTCAAAAAATAATTCAGAATGTAAAATGATTGTGTTTATATATATAATTATGTATGGAGACTGAAAGTTGTAGGTTATATATTATACTGTAATCTGTGTTTTTTTTGTTTTTATTTATTTATTTTTTTAATTTTATTATTCATATGTGCATACAAGGCTTGGGTCATTTCTCCCCCCTGCCCCCACCCCCTCCCTTACCACCCACTCCGCCCCTCCGTCTCCCCCCCACCCCCTCAATACCCAGCATAAACTATTTTGCCCTTATTTCTAATTTTGTTGTAGAGAGAGTATAAGCCATAATAGGAAGGAACAAGGGTTTTTGCTGGTTGAGGTAAGGATAGCTATACAGGGCATTGACTCACATTAATTTCCTGTGTGTGTGTGTTACTTTCTAGGTTAATTCTTTTTGATCTAACCTTTTCTCTAGTTCCTGGTCCCCTTTTCCTATTGGTCTCAGTTGCTTTTAAGGTATCTGCTTTAGCCTAAACATCCTTCTTGACCACCTACTGACTTCCCTCCAGTTGAACCCAATCTTTTCTGTTGACTCTGTACAAGACAATGTCTCTTAGCTACACTTAACCTGACCACCTGGTCCCATCAACTCCAGGCTCTTCAACGTCCTTAATCTCTGTTACTTGACCTGCAAATTATAAATAATAGTAATATTGCTGGGAGCAATCACTTTCTTCAAAGGAGCAGAACTTCTTAGTAGATTCCTCAGACAGGAGGAATTCCTACCAGGTTAACAAGTACATGACATAACTGAGGAGGCCTCCTGAGCAGGCAGCCAAGCCAGTAATGAAGACAGAGCTATAAAAAATGTTGACAAAATGAAATGAAATTTAATAACCATAAAACTATGCAAATATTTAAACATGATTGGGATTAAATCACTTTAGCAGACAAATGCCAATACATTCTATTTTATTCTGGTCTCTATTTTGAATATTGTCTTCATGTTTAAACTAGTTTGCATATCTGCTTCTTGTGCTTGCCTTTTGGACGATCTATTGCTATTGTGGCAAAATGGAAGGTGATAGAATTAGTTTTAGGTTTTCATTTAGAATTTTTCAGTTCTATAATTTAAAAAGTAAATTCTGTAGTAATTATTTTCTCTAATAATTGCTACTTATATTCATATTTGTTAGATTATTTAATTTTTATAATAACATTTTAAATAGCAAAGATATATTTCTGGATACATTTTTGAATGAATTTCTCAGACCCTAGATGGATTCATTAATTTGCCCAAGGTGTCACTGCGTGGTAACTGACCAGGCCTATGTGGAACCTATCCTTTAGATTATAAAACCATCATCCACCCATTACCCTAAAAGAGAAGCAAAAGCAACCAATGATGAATTGTCAAGATTACTTATTTTCACCAGAACACTGAAATCATGAAACACATGAAAGATGAATGCAGATAGGTTAGTGATATTAATGACTCACTGAGTTTTCAATTTAGGGGTGGAAATGAGCTAAATACGGTTTTTATTTTGTTGACTTACATAACTGAGTAAAAAATATTGCCATTCACACAACTGTAAAGATATAACCTAATATAACCTGGCATTCTGATTGTACTCATCTTATACTGTTCCTTTGAATCAAAGTACCATTTTACATATAAAAGACTTTAGCATAATTTTGGTTTTCTCTAATACAGACACATTCATTTTTTCTGTATGTCAGAAAACAATGTAGATTTTTTAACTTTCAAGATGCATAAGCACATCCCAAAGCTCAGCGACTCTAAATCTGATCTAGACTTGTTATTTATAAAAACAGCAGGGAAATTCCAAAATGCAGTTTGACTGCCTTTATTTTAGCATTTTTCTATATATTCAAAGTCTGGCATATGAAAAGTACTTTAATTTTCAATTTATTATCAAACAGAGAAAATATGTAGATTGACTCATGTTAAATTTTTTCAGAATTTATTACTTTTATCCAAGATCAATCACATAAATTTTGAATGAAAATGTTTTGTACAACATCATGACATTTCTAAGGCATGATGTTAATATATGTTGTTAAAATTATAACACTATATATCCATATATATTCAAAGTTTACTAACATTTATTATAAAAATATAAATATACCTTATGTCCAAGCATATTAAATGACTACAACTTTGTGTTGAACAATGTTATTCAGTCTTCTATTATGTTTCTGGTAGGAGGCTTCTGTACACACTCAGAAGACTGTCCAGGGAAGGATGTAGACATAGAAGTAAAAATGAACAATCTTTCTTTACCAAGTTCAAGCACATTTCTCAAGCATCCTGAAGGGTACCACACCTTCAGAAAAAAATATTTTTGGCCCATCATCAGTTGATGACAACACCTCATATGCTATAAAATTTTTAAATCGTATAATACCTTCTCTTGAACAGTGTCAGAAGTGATATAGTTCAAGAACCATACAAAATTCTTAAAATGTATTAATTATTTAAGTATATTGTCAATGTGGTCCATGTTTAACATAAAAATATATTAACACTTTCTTTTTTTCTCTTTGGTCATTATTGTTCCCATGTACAGAACAATTTTATATTTGAAAAACGTTCAAAAATCAGTAAAGCAAAATTTTAAAACTTTCATTTTTGAAAGTTAATTTTATTTAGTTATTGAATAAATATTTGTTGAGAATAATGTGTATTTAAAATACCAGTATGAAAGTACAGTAATAAATGACTCTATGCACCATGGTCAGTCTTATCATTGAGATCTCTATGTTGCATGCCAGATTACATGATAAAGTTAATAATTAATCACTCTATCATGCTTAGAAAGAGTCTAGAGTGCATAGGAAGGCAGTTACAAAAAATATATTTCAACACCCAACAAATGAATTGACTCTATTGAAATTATAATTGTGAATATAGTTTAGATGTAGAAGGTCTGTTGGTAAAAATAAGTCAAGGAAAGCAATTTCTATTTTTATAAAATGTACTGAAATATTTCACTTTAAATATCAACCATGCTTAAATATAACTTTGACAACAGTAATGAAAAAGTGAGGTAATGAGAGAAATAATTTTAAAATAATTATGAATTATCCTGGTACAATAGCTCATGCTTGTAATCCTAGCTGAGATAAAGAGGATCGAGGTTCAATGCCAGCAAGATCAAAAAGTGCATGACACCCCTATCTCAACCTATGGCTGGGTGCATTGGTGTGTTCATGTCATCCCCAGCTACATGGAGAATCAGAAATAGGAGACTTGTAGTCCAAGCTGGCCCGGACATAAAGTGAGACCTTATATCAAAAATAACCAGCACACAAAGGACTTGTAGAGTGGCTTAAATGGTAGAGCACCTGCCTAGCACCTGTGAGGCCCTGAAGAATCATAGAGGAATTCTCAAGCCAATAAAGCATCCTGTTATTACAACAGAAATACCATGTATAAATAAATAAAATTATGTCTTTTTTTAAATCAAAGGCCAATTTTTTTAAACCTTCAAAAACATCTCTTTAAAAAAGGTCTTAGAATTTTTAACGATCACACATGCATTATACTCAGAAACATTATCATACCAGTGGAAACGGACAGACTTTTACCTACTAATAGCTGACAACTATTACAGGAATCCTGGCAAGAATGTTGCTCACAAAAAACTATGTAATTTGCTACAAATAAAATAACTTTTGGAGTTTAGCAGCAGTCAAACAAATAGAACGATTACTACTGCAACACTAGGCATCTTTATAAGAAATTACTCTTTGACATTCCAGTTTTGTCTCCGGAGAGATATCTTGTCAATAAAAAGGAAATTATAGATTCAGTAGCCCCCTTTTATCCATGGGGGATACATATCTAGATCCCAAAGGATACCTGAAACTGCAGATTATACTGAATCTTATGTAGACTACGTTTTTCCTATTTATACATTCCTATGATGAAGTTTCATTTATAAATTAGTCACAGTGAGAAAATAACAACAATAATAGAAAAGAAGTTCTTCTTGTCTCTCAAAATATCTTATTATACTTTCATCTTTCCCTTTAGAAAAGGCACTTTATCTCTTCTCTTTAGCATAGCAGAGTTGCTAGAATAACTATTCTTAAATGTGGGGGCTTTCTAAAGTAAAATTATATTATTTAAATGGAAACACTATGCCATCAAGACACCTGACCTGAAAACTGAGGTGGCTACTGAGAAGTTAGTGGATGGACAGTGAATACAGCATGGACAAACTGGACAAAGAGAGGCAACAGATCTCTGGTAGAATGGAGAAGATGGTGTGAGATTTCATCATGCTACTCAGAATGGCACACAACTTTAAACTTTTGAATTATTTATTTCTTGAACTTTCCAATTCGTAGTTTCAGATAGCAGTTGACTATGAGTAACTCAAACAGCAAAAAAATATAGATAAGGGGTCTATTATACATATGAATACTTAATTACAAACTGAATTCAGATTAAAATTTGGCTACATTGATAATGAGGGCAGTCAGGGTAGCACAAGATATTGTGGTGCATGTTGTTTTACTCTACTAATTTAATCTCCAAAATTAGTTCACCTTAAATTTCAGCAAATTCCTTGCTAAGTTCTAATAACTTTGTATGTAACCTTGTGTCTCTCATAAGTCAGGACCACGACAACTCTATTAGAGCTTGGAATGAACTTTAAAGTTGTCAAGAAATACAATCTGGAAAAATTCCAGTGTGGCACATCATAGATTTTCTCATATAGCAAAGAGCAGACCCTTAAATATTGATGTATTCTTGTTTTTTTCCTGCCAGTGAGAACATTATAAAATGCCATGTGCCTGCAGATCTCAGGTTTGAGACATGATTGGCTCTTTAATTCACATGTCTGGTAAGATCATCAAATGACAGATAAGACCCTGAGTGAGCAAGATTAAAACCACTCAGGTCTGCAATTCATTTGTACAGCATAAATGCTGATCAGGTAAAAATTACCATAAAAGTAACATTAAGAGATTTCTTATCTCTTTTTCTCATGACTAAACTTGAACATGCTTTTGCAATATGACCTAGATCAAGATCCTAATAAACAAGACTATCTACCTCCATAATGGTTCTTATTATTCCATCTTTTATACCCCTCTTTTCATTTCCAAACTATGTAGATGTAAAATCTTCCCCATCATGGTGGAAGGCAAAGAATATATACTTTGGGGTAGTGCTAACTTAGCAGCATCAATGTAATCCTCCACTAAAGTTTCTTCACATTCCCCTTTAAAACTAGCACAATGCCTTTTCTTTTATGTCAGAAGGAAGTATTCTAGTGCCCCATTGTAAAAAAAAGCACAATCCAGTATTCACTATTTGGCAGGTAAGGACACACTGCCTTTTAATGTACATGTGTACTGGCTACATGAAGATCACCATTGTGAAGTTTTACATCTTTTAAATGACTGCAACCAATCTAATTCCTTCTTATAATCATTTGGAAAGACTTTTCTTTGCCCTACATTATACATCTGTCTTGATAGTTTCCCTTTGACCAAACCTACTGACACATAACTCTTTTAAATAAGTACGATCATACAATAGTCTTCTTTGTGTACTTATTCAAGTCAGCAAAGAAGATGTTCTCAGCATAGCATCCAGAGTGATTCATTCTGTTCATCTTTTAAATAACTATATTAAAGAATAGATGTAGTAAAGCTATTACTAACTTTCTTTACATTTGGAAATGTGTGTTCATGAAAAGCTGTATATCTTTACACATATATAATGGAGTATTGTCCTCTTGTTATCAAAGTAAAGATGTTATCTAATACCCTTTCCCATTCCCAAATTACCCATGGTGATAATGCATATCTACTTGTATTGTATTTTCATAATAAAACTAACAAAAACTTTGGTGACAACAAAAAATCTTTTTTTCTTTTATATTTTCTTTCTACACTTCTACACCCTTTCCTCACATTGTTCCCCCTCCACTACTACCAACCCCCCCAGACAGAACTTATTCTTCACTCCTGTTCTCTAATTTTGTAAAAGAAAAAAATTACATTTTTATTTGTTTAAGCTATCTATGCAGATAGTTTTCTTGTGACATTTCCATATAAAAATCTTGAAGTAAAGAATTTCACCATTTGTGAAATATAATCACAAAAATGTTTACACATTTATAATTAACATAAAAATTGCTATTTCTATATCTATACACTATAAAATAGTTATTCATACAAACTCTTACAACAGATTTAGTGTCCATGTAAATACTAATCAACAAAAAGAATTAAGGTGTACCATGTAGATCCAATTCAAGACTACTTTTTTCTATTTATAAGTATTTCCAAATCTAAAGGAAAAATTTCATGGTATATTATTCCAGTAAATTATGGAATTTACTAAGGAATTTGTGTCTAAGATATTTCACTTGTGGGCATGTCTATCAACTAGAAATAGCAATTAAATAAACAGCTACAGAAGCTTAAGGAAAAGAAGATTTCTTTCCTCCCAAATATATAAGAAGTGTATAAACCAGCAGCCTATTGTTCATTCTATACAATCTTCTTGTTACCATAAAAAATGCAAGCCACCAGTATATTTTCCTTCTACTATCTTCACACATGGATTCTATTTTGAATGCTATCTTATGTTTCTAGCCATCAAATGTGCATCCCAGCAGCAGAAAGTGTAGGAAAATAAACCAGGTATACCTCTGCTGAGTCAGCTGTATTTAAGTAGCCAGCCCTGAAATTATATACAACTTGTCTAAAACAATTTTATTCGGGTGCAAGGGATGCTGCCTCAGCCAAAATTATGGTTCTGTCACTGAGAATGGGACTATGATCATTGGACAGGTAATAACAATGTCCTGTAGCATATGCAAAACAGACATTGAATTAAATCTATATACAATGTGATTAGTGATAGCTTTAGAAGGCAAAAATAGCAAAAGTAAAAGTTACAGTGAAGAAAAAATGTTCAATTTGTTAATAGATCTCTATATGTTGTTGATGTAGGCAAAAACTACTAACCCTTCTAATTGGGACCAAATGTGCTAAAGAAGAGATAAAGTAAGCATGGCTGTTAAAATTCTATTTTGGAGTATTTACTTTGTAAAACTTTCTGGTTAGGAATAGCAACTTATTACTTCATTAATAAGTGACCTCAAGATATTCAATTTGATAGCTAAGCTATATAAACAGTCAAGATGCCCCACTACTGACAAATGGATTAAGAAAATGTGGTATTTCTATACAATGGAATTTTACCCAGTCACAAAGAAGAATTAAATTTTGTTGTTCACAATTAAATGGATAGAACTGGAGCACATCATCTTAAGTGAAGTTAAACTAGGCTCAGAAAGACAAAAGCCGCATATTCTCCCTCATATATGGAATATAGACCTAATACATTGGTCACACTAAGGGGAGGTCATGCACGGGAGAAGTAGGGTAAGAGAAGGAAACTAAGAACTTGAATATGGTAGATACACTCTCTATACAAGAATAAATACAGAAATCTTAAACTGGGTAAAACTAACATAAAAAAGGCACTAAGGCAGAATGAAGAATATTAGAGGAGATAAACCAGTTGAGGTTATAATGCATATATACATGGAAATACTACAAGGAAACTCCCTATGCAGCTATCTTTATCGCAAGCAAGCAAAATTGTCAGTTTTTTTTCTCTTTTCTTTTTTCTTCTACAAAATCAAAGAACAAGAGGGAGGAGCAGGTCTGGGGGGGAGGAGGTGGGGGGATTGGTACCAGTGGGAGGGGGGAAGTGGTGGGGAAAGGGTGTGAGAGGGTGAATACGTTGCAAAAAATGTGTATACATTTAAGTAAATGCAAAAATTATACCTGTTGAAACTATTCCAGGAATATGGGGAGGAGGGGATAAAGGAGAGCAGTGGAAGAGGTGATTGATACACTGTAAGAACCTTTACAAATGTCACAATGTACAATGTACAATGTGCTGAGGGTCCACTCAGCACAACAATAAAGGAAAAAACTAAAGTTAAAAAAAGAGTGATATTCAATTTGATAACATGAAAGATATAGGCATGAAGACAAATAAATTTAAAAAATAAGTTTATAAAGTAAAATAAAAAGTGTCATTTTCAGAGCATGAGAATATGAAGATGTATTTGATATATGATATATTTATTGTGTTTTATACTTTGACCATGCATCAAAATTTTCTGGCCTATTTAATGCTAGAATCAATTAAATTATGAAATCAGTTATTTAGCAGGTGAAGATAAAAATGTCAACTCTGTTATTTATTGCTTAAGAAATTGTCTACAGTTGGTAATATAAAGTAGTTTCTATTCGTTATCTACTGTAAACTTTCCTAGGAAGATTCAGGACTACATGAAAGAAGAAGAGACTGCTCTGTAATTTACTGCATTGTGTAGTTGCAGAACACAGAGACTTGTGTATTCCAGAAGATAAGAAAAGGAAATGATTGAGAAACACAGGTCCTTATTTTCAGGAAACTCACCATTCTCAAACATGTCATCTCCTCTTATGTACTACAGAGTGAAGGGTTGATAGGGTCCACAGTGCTATTCTTGGTGATGCCTTCTGGTGATGAAGACACTTCAATGAACAATCTTATAGTGTACTCTTGAACTACGAGCAGTGTACAGCTACTACTGACAATGTATTATAATTTCCAAATTTTTCTCTATCACTCTCAGTGAGATATTTCACTCGCATGTTATGTGACAATATCCTTTCTGAGTTAAGAAATAATTATTATATTATGTTTACCTCAATTTAAAAGGGTTCTCTTCATGTGAGATCAAATGATACCACTAAAACTTGTATTTTTAAAAAAATATGGATAATTGCATATTATGTGTGTTAAGAGAAAAATAATTGTGTTCTGCAATTATACTGAGTTAATCTAAATGCTTTCATGTAAACAAGATCATTATAAAAATGCTTTGGTACACAGAAATATCTTTCATGTTTTATTAAAGTATAGCAAAGTACTTGGGCTATGCATGTGCTGAATAATTTTAATTCTTTCACTATAACTGGATATCTTAAAGACCATATGTATTTGCATAATGCTGATAATCCTGTTTTCATTTCTTGTTCCTTAGTTATTGTAATATCCTCTGATAAAGGTAATTATATGTTTATTATGCACAATTATCTTTAAATATATGTTCATTTTCTTTAATTAGACTATAAACTCTAAGCAGAAAATCAAAATAGAGTCACATCTTGTCTTAGTGGAAGATATTAAATTCTTTTTATATCCAGAGTTTGCTAGATTCCTGTTTCAAAATTTTACTAGAGGAGTGGGGCCAGAGAGTAGAAAAATCAGTATAGAATGTTACACTTCAGGGAAGGAGATACATAAAGTACAAATTTTCATTACTCTCTCCCTCCCACAAGCTCCACAATCATTAATGCCTACAGTCACACAAACAAATGGTTTGCAAATACATAGGAATATTTTGATGAGGAAACTTTTTATTACTTTATATTGTTGTAAATACCAAAATAAACTCCATGCTTCATAAACATATAGCTAATAGGATCATTAAAATCTCAATAGTAAAAGAAAATTTGAGAATTGAATTAATATAAATTCTATCACTTTATTTTAATATCAGACAAAATCTTAGCAATATAAAATATCTTTAAATGATTTTCTCTACCATTTAATCGTTATCTTGGTGGAGGATTAAAACAATAATTATGTATTCAGGATCAAATGTGCCCATTAGGGATCTGTCAGAATCATCCAATTTGGGGTCAAATTGCCAGGATTTTGTATCCCTGTAACCATCAGTCTTTGGATAGCAGGTATTTTGGAAAGGGTCAAACTTTGGGACAGAGAGCTCTTATAGCTGAGTCAGTCCTTCAAGGACTGACAGCCTTTTGGCTCTTCAAAAAATCTAACTTGTGTCCTTTTAATTTTCTTAAATGTTTCCTTCAAAATCCTCAATGCCAAAATAATATAAGGTACATAAATTAAGAGGTTTTTCTATTTATGCCATTTCATAAATCTCTTTATACATAATTCAAAATAAAACATGGCTTTGATGCTAACAATTTGACTGGTTCGTGAATAAATCTGTCATGAAAATAGGTACTGCTGTAAGTTGATAGTTGAGTTTTAAAGGATTATTGGCATATCAATTAGTTTCATTGCATATCCTAATAGTCAGGTATAAGCTTAAAAACAGCAAACTCTTTGACATTGAAATGCTCTTTGTGAAAGGAGATGAGTAAAAACAGCTCAGCATAGGGTTCTGAGTGATTTATTGGCTGTCTGCCTCTCTCCAATGACTGTCAGTCAGTGTACATGTGGCATCATTCAGATAGCATGAACTTTTTCAACCAAGAATGTTAACCATAAAAACTCGACTGAAGACCATGAAGAGAAGTGTTATGTTTATCTTAATGGGGCAAAAGACTTATTTTAAAGGTTACAATCATTCACACAAATGTTCTCAAGCTGAGGACTTCAACAATGTTATTTCCATAGATTTTAGACTCGAGAGACAGTACTTTACTCTTGTAGAAAATAACATCTATTCATGCTGGATTTCAAAATCCTTCCCATCACTTCATGCTTAAATCACTAGCAGAATGGCAATTAGAAGTAGAGCAGAGGTTCAGCAGACAAGCCAGTCAATTTTCTTGGCTTTCCTCTTGCCTTGCCCAGCAAGAGAACGCTGAGGCAACACAGTCACGTCACATATGGAGATGGCATTCAGAGGAACGAAAAGCTCCAGACATGCTTCCTGGGCTGATTCCAAGTCTTTTATGTATCCTGATGCTAGATATTTAATTTTGGTAATATCTTATTTTGCAATGCTGATTGTTCCCCTGATTATCAATATAATTAATGTTAATGGATGATAATAGGATACAAATGGAAAATAAAACCTATGAGTAAATAAACTTAACTTCTGACAATTATAATATGGTTAATTGTATGAGATTTGGGGGATTATATTATAAACATAATTCTGAAAACAAATTACCACTATTTTCTCCTACCATTAAATATTGAACAAAACCACAATTCTAAGTGGCTGTATTTCTTATTAGAAATTTGCAAGTTCTAGTGTTAAAAGTTAAAACCTTAAGAGAAGAGAGCCTTTTAAAATTTTTAATTATTTAATGACCAAGTCATATGTTTATTGAAAAAAAAATGGAATGTATAGTGTAAAATATTTTAAAAAATAGATAAAGTATAATAAGATATAAAATGAATAATTTTAAAGTGAAATATTCATAGAAAATACATTGGTCCACCCTCATTTACCCTCTTCCTCTGATTACTATTCTCCTAGTACATGACCTGGTTTACATTCTTGTCCTTCATTGTTTAAGTGTCTGTTCTTTGTTCAGTGGGTTTTTGCCTTGGTGTTTCACATTTTTAAGTTAAAAATTTCTGTATGTAAACTTCTGATTTTTCTGCAATGAGTTTGATATATGCAATAAAACTGAAACATTATTTTATAGTTTTTTTCCAAACTATTTCTAAAATTTTTTGAATGATTGATTGCTTTTCCTTTGTTTATACTGTTTGCTGTTTTGTTTGTTTGAGGATTTTGTTTTGGCTCTTTGTTTGTTGGCTTTTTTGTGAAGTTTTAGCAAGTATTTCTTTTAGTATAACAGGATAATGTATGAACAAAGCTGGAGAGAAAGAAAGAGAAACATTTCCTATTTGGAGGAATTTTTTGTTTGTTGTGCTAGTGATCAAATTCAATGTTTTGCAAATATAAGGCAAGTGCTCCATCATTAGACTGTATCTCTACCTCTTGGTTTTTTGAGACAAGTTCACTCTACTCAGGCTTGCCTGGAACTTGGTATTTTTGTGCCATCCCCTCCCAGGTGTGATGATCACAGATTATACCAACAGGACCTGTGATAGTATAGGTTTTTAGTAAAAAGATTTCTTTTTATATTTTGGAGAAATATTTATGTAGTACATTTTTCTGTATTCATCCCAGTATTTTCTGTGCTTCAGCTGCTGGAAAAACCCCTACTACCTTTCTGTGTGATCACATTCTGTTGATCAATCCCACCTCATTGATCAATGATTGTTACTCTCCCTCTAAGCTTTGAATTCTGAGAATGACAGAAATATCAGTCGAAGGCCTTCCTTCAGTCAGATTTACTTGTCTTTCCATCTGCTCTTGTTTATTTACATGACATTATATATACCATCATGCTGAAAAATTACTTCTCTGACCTAGATCTATCTTGTGAGTTGTTGAATTCTATGTATAACTGATACTTAAGTATAATTTTGGGGGGGTTTATTTTCTTATTCTTATTTTTTGGGAGAGTTTGCTGGGGGTTGAACCCAACATTCTAATTATCAGTAATTTTGATGCCTCATTAGTAACTCAAGGTCACTAGGTTTAAACAATCATTTCCTTTACTTATCCAATAACAAATTTTCCCTTCCCTTAACTCTTCATCAGGAGAGTATGCAGCATCAATACTTTTCCAGTTCTAAAAATCTAAAAGTCATCCAGGATTTCTCCTTTTTTTCTCTCCCTCTCCATACATGTATATAATTAATTTTTCTAAGTCAAAAGCAGTGTGATATAGTGGGAAAGTACTATTTTAGTCACATAAAATTGATATAATTATTGGTTCTTGTGATTGCTAATTATATCCTACAGTGTAAATTACTTAACCTATCTAGCCTGAGATTTCTGACTTGTAAAAATAATGATTATCATCAATTTAAGTTCAGAATTATTTCAAGGCTATAGTTTTCATCCTTACAGCTCTCACCCTATATTGCTATTGTGTCTATTAAGTACCTGGCTACTTGGTTTTTCTCTTTAGCAATAACAACATTTGTGTGTTTTGTTGAAGAGTTAAAAGAGATGATGGAGACAAAACTTTTTATAGTTATTTCAGGAAGGTGGATATGTCTGCAAGCAGAATGCATGGTTGTTTCTTCAAGCTAATATAAAAACTTAGTAAGATGTCAGATTCAATATAATACATTCATTGCTTCACTTAATGTGCTGTCAAAAATAAATCTCAATTTGTATTTTAAAACTTAAAAGCATTTCATTTTATGTGCCTTTAAATAATTTTGAAGGAATCATAATTTAATTACTTCTGGATTTTAAAGTATTACCTTTTAATAAATACTTTGTTTTTGAAAGATGTAGACTTATGATCTTATCTTGTCTCCTTAGCTATTCTTGATGTTGCTTTTATCAAATGTAGTTCCCAAATTTAGAATATGAACTGTTAGTATGTCTTTGATGCATAATTTATCTTTTAATTTTCTGGAAGGCATAGTAGGTAGCATAAAACTTAGCTCATTCCCTTTTAAAAAGAAAGAAAAACAGAAATAGTTCCAGTTTGGGGCAGGCTCCAAATAATAGTTAAAGGCTGCTGTAAGGACTAGAGATGTGGCTCAAGTGGAAGTGTGTCTGCTTTGCAAGCACAAAACCCTAAGTTTAAATTCCTTCTGTGAAAGCTCTTTTATTTACCAAACTAATGACCAAGGAATATTACAGATTTACAAGTAAAGAAATACATTGATATAAAGTCTTTCAATCAGTGTGCAATTTCTAAACACACTCATGATCTAGGGCAGGGAGTGATTAATATAATAAATATCTACACAATGTATTGCTTCCAGATTTGAAGTCCTTCATTTAAAAAGTACAATAAAAGTACTTGGTATTAATAAATTTACAGGTTTGTTGATATCCTTCTCTTTTATAATTTGTTCTTACACTCAGGGAAATTCTTAACTATGTTGTATTAAATCATGCATTACAGTTTAAGGGAAGATTTTAATCTATTCCATTCTACTGGTATGAATAAACATAAAACATTAATCAGAGGGTCTAGTTTGACACAATGAAGGCACACTGACCAATCAATATTATTCAATAAATAGTTGGAAGAAATTTTACCAAAGCTGCTAAATATATCATTTGCATTAACCATTACCAGGTTAATAATAACAAGATTGTACAATATTCCTTTACAAAAAGGCCAAATGAATTTCATACAACTAATGTTAGTAGCATGTTTCCAAGTGTCCTAATTAATGTTAGATTCTTCTTGGTATAGAGAAAATGCTTCTCAGTTTGGAAAATCCAATGTATCTTCCTACCAGTAGGGATAACTCTTTTACTGAAATTCTTATTAAATCTATCAAACTTTGTCATTTATTAATCAAACTTCATAGTTTATATCAACTTCAAACTTGAGGGAAGGTAGAAAGAACACATACAATTCTAAAACTAAAATTTGTAAAGTTTACAGAGAACTTCAGTGTTGTGTGGTCTAAGGTTTTTCCTCTGTCTGTGTTTCATCTGTGTGTGATGAGTTAGGAAGAAGACCAGTCATGTGTCTAGGAAATGTTACCTCTTCAAGTAAATTTTAGAGGCTTAGGAAATCAATTCTTATCACCAAAAAGTGTTGACTCTTTTCCCCAACATTCTCTAAAACAATGTCTATTAGAATTGCTTTTCTTTTTTTCTTAAGGTTTTAAATGTTTTTCTTTTACTTATGAAATTTTATTCATTTTTACCAAATATATCTTATTGCTTAATCTAAAAATAGTTGTTCCTTATTTTCCATATGTATACACTAGCTGAATAATCTCAGACTTTTCATAACTGATAATTACAAACCATTCAATCTTGTTTTAATTAGATAAAATTAAATGTTTTACTTTCTCTTCCTTCCCACCTATCTTCATTTCCCTCTATTTCTCCTCCTGTCATATACACATGATATATGCACCCATATTTGCATATACTAATATACATATGTTATACATGCGAAGATAAGATAATATAGAGAATATTTCAATTAATTTCACACACATGAATTATTATTCTTCCACTAAATTTTAAATTTCTTATTGTCAGCAACTATGTGTCCTGGGCGAAATTTAAAGGGCAAAAACTTTCATTGCACTTGATTTAGACAAAATCATTAGCAGAGTATTTCACAAAAATTAGTTCAGCAGATGGTAATTACTCTATTTCCTCTCTTATATGAAGTATTTTAAACATATTTAAGTATCTTTCATATAACACTAAAATATCTTGTTTCTTGGTATGTATTCTCTCTGTCAGTTTTTTTTTAATTGTTTTGCTGAGTGGCAATACATTGTAACATTTGCAAAAGTTCTTACAATATATCAAATATATCATACTTGTATTCACCCCTTCTACCACTCACTTTTTCCCCTCATCCTCCCATTCCCCATTCCTGGAATAGTTTCAACAGGTATCAATTTTCCATTTACATACATATGTACACAATTTTTGCACCATAGTCACACAGAAGGGGTAAAATTGCTTTTCAAACTCAGAGGCCTGATCTTCAAGAAAAGACTATTTCTTATGCAAAAGACCTCAATGGAAATGCCACTATGAGGCAGGGCTAGCATCCTGCAAAGACAAAAATGGATCCTTGGGTTTCTCGTGTCAAGTAAAGAGTCACAGGTAATTTTAAATCATGGAAAGACTACCCCAACAAGAAGCCTTAAATTGATTCTTGGAATTCTTCCAAAATAAAATAATATTTTGGAAGAAACAGTTTCCATCAAAGACCTCCAGGAAAACAAGTCACTATGTATGACAGAAATACCTACTAATGGTTATCCACAGAAAAAGATCCACACAATACCAAAGTTATCTGTGTTTGGGCTCTTTATTTTTCTTGATTTTTTTCTTTTCTCTTTTTATTGTTCCAGATTGCATTCAATTAGATTTGTCTGCAATACTTTTAATCTCAATTCTTCTTGTGACAGCTTTAGTCACTCTCAAGAAGAGTGTGACAGCTAGCTGCAATTTGTTCATGGTTTGTCTGAAACATGCATTAGGACCATTGCTAAGATTTCACATATTTTCCTTAGGATGCAAACCAGCTCTTTTTAACATTGATCCCTAACAGTGAGACATTTGGGTTTATCAATAATTGGATTCAGGAATCATCAACATTGTATCTGGCACATAACTAGGGATTAGAAAACCAAAATTGTGAAATACCAGTCATGTTATACGTAGGAAGGAAATAACAATAGAATAGAAGATAGCTTCTTTTAGAAGATACACAAGTAAAGACTATGTAGTATAAATGAATTTCATACTGTTCTCTTATTTTCAAACATAAAAAAAAGATGGCCTTTTAAAAAACAAAGGTTCATCCAATCTACCACTTTTCTATGTGATAGGGCCTCTGTTTTATATCTTTGTCTTGTTTAACACCAGAATGGTGCTGAAAACAATCAACAAAATAGATTAACTGTAATGATGTTACTTGATTGGTGCAGTCAAAACCTATGTCCTTGGCTAGCAAATTCATAGAATCTAATCATATTGATGTGGTAGACAGAATGATTACTCTACAAAGATGCCCAGGTCCTAATCCTCAGAATTTATGAATATGTTACATATTCTTACACTGCAGAAAGACTGTGAAAATGTGATTAAGTTAAGGACCTTGAAGTGAGGACACTGTCTTAAATTTGGTGGTCATATGTAATTACAACACTCTTTACTGGCTTTGAGAATGGAAAAAGGGAAACTCTAAAGGCTGAATATTTGTTACCGTAAAAATGCTTGTACTGAAACACAAACTCCAGGTGTGATGCTGTCAGGAAATAAAGCCTTTGGGTGGTAATTAGAGATAATATCACTAGGAAGGAACACTTGTGATCTCTCTTTCTTTCTTTCTCTCTCTCTCTTCCTTCCTTCTGCTACCTTTGCCTTTCCTAGTCCCTCTCCCTCCCTATTTTCTCCCATCTCCCTCCTTCCACCCTCCTCCCCTGTTTCTCCAGAAAAAGCCAAGTGAACAGGAGAGAGGTACTTCTTTACCAGCCAAGAAGCAAATCCTCAACAGAAAATAAATCTGCTAGCCCTTTGATTTGGGACTTCACAGTTTTTAAAACTGTGAGAAAGAAATATCTGTTGGTTAAATCACATTCTATGGCATTGTCTTAAAGAAGCCTGAGCAGATGAAGCCTAGGGTTATAAGAGAAAAAATACAGTTAGATTCTAGAAGCTAGAAAAGGACAAAACACAGATTATGCAATTGAATCTGGAGGAAGAATGTAGTCAAATCTTAATTTTGGCCCAATAAGGCTTATGTTGAACTTCTAACCTGGAGAAATACTAGATGATAAATTCATATTGCTGTGAACTACTAAGCATATAGCCATTTGTATCATAACCACAGGAAACTAATCTACATGGTAAATTACTGCAAGGGGTCACTCAGAGCCTATTATTTCTATCCCCTCAAGCAATAAAATAAGCAAACAGCAAAAACAATTTTACTAAACCATTTGATTATTAAAAAAAAGCCCCAAATCTGGATTTAAAAACAGACATGGTATTATATATCTATAATCTCAGCACTCTTGAGACTGAGGCAGGAGGGTTGTAAATTCTAAACCAACCTGGGCTAAATAGTGAGACCTAATAACAAACAAAATTTATAAAATCAAACCAAAATAAAAAATAAGCCTTCAGATTTGAAGTCTTTGAAATCTTACACACTAAAGAATTATGTAAAGATAGTCTCTGTCATCTAGTTGTGTTATATCAAACTTTATGTAAGTCATGAAGGTGTAGAAATCCCTACATACTGTGTTCTAGTGACAGCAAGAGAGTTAGGGAACACAAACAAAATCAAGGAAGAAGCTACTAAGAATGAGGAGCTGACTGTTTACATCACAGAAGATCTAGGTATATCATTGGCTGCTCCAGGTAGTATAATGGTTACTGAAGGAAGAATTTTGTACTTTCACATGTTTAGAACCATGAGTTCTTCAACATTCTTAAGAAAATCTGGAAAGCAACCATAAAAATCATAAAATTAGAAGATTTGACAAATAGTCCATTGGTAGACAACCACCAAGTAGCTCTGAATCATTTTCCCCTCCTGGTATTCACCCACTTCTATTTTCTCTTCCTACCCTATGTAAAACTAGCTTCTGTGATTTACAGCATTTAGGGGAATACAGTACATAATTTCTAATGTGCATTCAATTTTGCCTGTTGGTTTATTTTCTATGGGATATCCAGTAATAATATGGTAAAGACTCTCATACAGCATTATAAAGAAAACATACAGGGTAAAACTAAATCTGTCCATCCACAGCCAGCACCAACTCACCTGCCATGCAAATTAGCCAGCTAGGAAGTAGATAGATTTCCAAGCAAGTCAAGATATCAAATGATTTGAGTACCAGCCAACAAATAAATAATAACCTCTTCATAGGCATGAAAAAAAAATCAACTGTTTAATATGCTATTCCTGAAATTCTGACCCTAAAATACTGACAGAATAAGGGTTTATTATTTGTGTTAATTAGCTTTCTGTCACAATGACAGAATACCTGAGAAAACATCTTAAAAAGAGAAGTATTTATTTTGTCTTAGGATTTAATAGTTTCCAGTCCATAGTCAGCAGGCTTTCTTGCCTTTAGGCCTGTGGTGGTTCAGGAAGACCATCATGGCAGTGGGCAGTGTGGCAGAAGAGTTGGCTCACATCATGGTAAAGAGACCAAAGTCTGGGGACAAGATACACACAAATGTGTACAACCGCAGGTGTCAACTCCCTTCAACCAAGTCCCATCTCCTGTTTCTATCATCTTTAATAGTCTACAAAATTATGAACCCAGCAATGATTACACAATTGATGAAGTCAGAGCCCTATGATGCAGTCATGTGTTAAAACCACCTGGCATTTGGGTGATGTTTTATACCCAAACCATAGCATTATTATTTCAAGAGATGATGCTTTGGAGCAATTTCTTAGGTTGAAAGAGATAGCTGATGCCATTTTTCTCAGTGGTTCTCTTGGCTTGCCAGATTGAAAGCAATATCTCTTGTTTTTGGTTTAATATTGGGGTTTTTTACTCCTTTAAAGTAGACTAAAATGTTGAATGTAATCTGTCCCTCAGAGTTTGTCTGTAACATTGCCCAAATGTGTGATTTCCAGAATCTAAAATTCTACTTTGAGGATTCTGCCCCATCTAATGATATAACAGGTGATCATCCAAACAAAAGATCAGGGAAAGAAATGGTCAAAGTAATTCCCAACAGAGATTTGACATACAAACATGTCAGAGTGAACAGCAGCATAGGTCTAGATTGAACATATCCCAGATAATAAAGGTCTGTTTTCCAGCACAGACCGAAGGTCAAGAAGGAGGGATATGAGTATATGAGATAGTAAATGACCTATGTGAATAGAGTCTAGTGTATTTTCCCCCTCTCTCTGCTATAAACTTTTGCCCTGGAAAGACATGAGTATAAAATAGCAAGTAACTTCAAAGTTTGCCTCAAGAAATTACTGAAAAGCAATTTATATGATACATCTGGGCAAACAGCTTACCTATTTTGCAAAAGTTTACTTATCAACATTTGCTTCATAACCCTCACCTTATTATGGCCACCAAACCTCAAGTGCTATGCTCTGAAGTTTGTCTAACTTCAATCAGCTACTCACCTTCAGATACTCACTTAATACCCTGTAGATACATGTGCCATCATGAGAGATGGTCTTCTCAGTCCTTTCTGAAATACTCTTAAAATTTATGAAGGTGCTGTCAGTAAGTTTTAATAAACATAATTTTGCATTAATAACAAATTACCCAATTTGTGGAACTGTGGACTTCACTGTTAAAGATATAAAACAATGTTAACAAAGCTCGTCATTGATGAAGCTATGATTAGTCACACTATTGCTCCCCACTAGCTTTCATTAATTCAAAATCAACTTTTAATGCATCAATAGTTATTTCTGGTATGTACCTGAGTCCAAGTATTCATTTAAATGATATAGATAAACAAAATTAAATACAAAACAGACCTTCAATCATTGTACATTCTATTAAAATATTATGTACATAGTTCAATGTTATGTTAAAAAAAACTAACTTGATGACATATTCAAACAACTTTTGGACAGGTAATGTATAAAAAGCATATGTGCTCATTTGTGAAGTATGGTTTTGTAATTATTTTTTGTCTGTGTCATGGAGTAGATTCAGTAATTGCATGCCTTAATTATCCAATTGGGAAAGGAACCCCAATAAGTAAAGCATTGGATTTTATCCTCAGCACCACAAAAATAATTATAATGCATACATATTTATTTTAAAAAGTAAAATATACTCTTGTTTATTTATTAGTGCTAACTTGCTTGAATGAGCTTTTCCCTTGAATGAAATATACTATTTTTCACACACACACATGCACTCTTAATCTGTTATATTCTGTATATGGGAATAGAAGGAATAAAATATTATTTAAATTTTAAACAAAATTAGCTATTTTGTGAGATGTCTGTCTCAGAAAATAAAAATTTAAAGTTACCTTGAAGATTATGAGATTATGAAAATCAGTATTTATTTTCCAGGAATGAAAGTTTATATTTCAGCAAATAGGCATGGATCTCTGTAAAACATGGTAATGCAATACTTTTGAAAATTATAATGTCAGTACATAGCATCTTGGGAAAAAAATCACGAACGCTAATCATACACACAAAAAAATAGAGCAGCAGAGACATTTTCTTCACTTCTAGTTAAGAATACTTGCCACTCTGGAAAGTATACACAAAAACCAGATGAGGATATGTATCACTGCCACTATAAAAAGACTGTCACTTGAAGACACGACACTCAAATGACATAATCAAAACACATGCAAGAGTGGAAAACGAGGTGATTGCTGTTATTAGTTCAGCTGTCAAAAAAGTAAAACAAGACCCATTTTCTTTGCTAAATGATGGTTTCTTTTCTTCATCTTTTTTCATTTTTACTGTGTGAGTTTATTAACATCTGATGATAGTTTTACAAGGGGAGATATTGAGATATTTGTATGTGTGTTTAAAATATATCTTAGCTGGATCTACTCCCTTCATTATTTTCCCTCTTTCCTCTTCCCCCCTTCTTAGAACAATTTCAACAGGTTTCATTCTTCTGTTTTCATGTATGAATACAAAACACATCCACCATGTCCATCCTCATTCCTTCCTTCCTTGTGACCACCCCCTTCTCACTGGTACCCATCCTTGGAAAAGATTTATTTTTTCCTCCTGCCCTTCATTTTTTGAATTAAGTATGTATTAACAGTGCAAGGAGGTTTTGCCTTGGAATTTCAGGTCTGTGTATGTTGTGCTATTATCAAATTAACTCCCTCCCCTCAATTACTTACGCATTCTCAATCACCACGCTCCCCTAATATTCAACAGGTTGCTGTACAGTGCATTATATATATTTATATATAGATGGGTTGTTTCAATATTTTTCATTCTCTTTTTTTAATCTCCCACTTCCCATAGCCCCCTTACACAGACTCACTAATACAATTTTGTTCTCTTTGTCACTCTCTCTGTATATATATGTTCATAGATGTTTCTACATATACATTTAACTTACAGGTCTAGCTTCCACATATGAAAGACAACATGTGACATTCGATCTTTTGAGCTTCTCAGCCATAAAGAAGAATGAAATGATGCTATTTGTGGGTAAATGATGAAACTGGAGAGCTTCATATTAAGAGAAGAACAAAGCTTGGTTTTGCTCATTTTTGTTGCTTTCATCTTCATCAACTGCATTCCATAACATTGAAGGACAATTAAATCATATCCACAATAGTGTAAAAGGTGATGACAGAACAGCATTGCAGCTTATGAATTAATTTCTAATATTAGATGCAGTGTGTGAGCAAATCATTTAAATCTCAGTTTTCTGTGGACTTTAATCAAGATGTACATTTATTAAGTTATTAATTTTAGCAGATTTTAGCTACTATTAAAAGTCAATTGCATATTTCTAAGGGGAAGCTGCTTATAATTTTTTTAGTTCTATGAAATTTAGAGTTAATGTCTAAAACAGTTACAAGTTCAATTATTTTCTAATTCTCATTCCTTTACAGCAAACTATTATGCTTGTCTTGCTGTAATTACAGTACATTTATTATTTGCAGTCCAAACAGTATTCATTAATAAATATTTCCTTCTGTATTTGATAAATACCTATCCTATACAATTCCATTGAATTTCTGCTTTCCTCCCATACCTTTAGCTAAAATTAATAATTCTTCTTCCCTAAATATTTTTCCCTTGTAAATGCAGCAAAGAAAAGAAATTTTAGTCTCTTGTTTATATTTTTATGTTTTATTAAAATGCCCTGCATTATTTTGTAACTGTTGTCTGTAATACTACAAACTTAGTGCTGTAAGAAAACACAAAATATATCAATTAACAATTCTGTAGGTTAGATATCTGATGTGGATCTTTCAATGCTAAAATAAAAACATGAAAATCCTTACATTCTTCTGTGGAAGTTTTAGGAAAGAATCAATTTTCTTACATTTTCCAACCTCTGCAGGCTGTCTGCAGTCCACACTTTGTGGTACCCTCTCTCCATTCATCAAAACTATAGACAATGCATCTTAGAAAATACAACTGGAGTGATATGTCTCTCTTATTCTAGTCAAGAAAGATTCTCCCATGTGATTAGATTAAGTTTACAAAGCAAATCCAGGATAATTTCCCATCTCAATGTCCTTAACAAAATCACACATTTAAAGTCTCTTTTTCATATAAGGTAAAATACTCACAGGTTCTAGAGATTATGGCATAGACATGTTGGGGAAAATCATTTCTTTGGACCCAATACACTGTGTTAAACAAAGTTTGATTTTTGAAGGATGAATTAATTTCAAATTAATGGAGTAGTGATCCTGAATGGAGTGTCAATTATTATGTATTAAAGACAGCAGATACTATAGTGCATATCATTTAGACCATGTGAACAAATATTAACTGAAAAAATACAATGCATTATAATTTGGAAATAGAAAAGAATTACATTCTTAACTTTTCTTTATATTTTATCTTATTAAATAAGTAATTTATTGTAAGTGTTTTTTCAGGTATAAAATGAGATGCTATATTTAAAATATCCATCAAAGTACAAGGACAACATAAGCACAAAATACCAGATAGCTGTTATTAGTTCCACAATATAGTTAACATCAAAATAATTGTAAAAATAAATTTGGTTTAATGTGCTTTAGTCATAGCTTTTTTGTCAATCTTTTTTATTGTCTTTTCAAAGATACATTTAAACTTTCAGTGTAAAGAATGTACTTATTTATAGATTCATGTTCTAGGCATCTAATGCCTGATCCTTTTGATTATTATAGTGGCTTGCAGTGCAATATTTAGACATGTGTAATTATCTTTGCTTAAAGATGATAGTAATGATACAATTAAACACAAATTTTGTGGGTCTTAGTCTACTTCAATTTGGAGGAAACTAGCTAGGTAAAGTGTTTTTCTAAGCTTTGCAGTTAGGAAGACATATTTGGGAAACGAAAATACATTTCACACTCAAAAGAACCAGCAACAATTATCATCAAACCTACATGGCAATCCTTTATATATTAATCTAGTTTTTACTTCTGAAATAAAATTTAGAATCACTGACATTATAGGATAGTAGGTATGTACCACTAACCAAAGTCAAAACCTTTAGACCTCTTACAAGTTTAGGGGAGAGAGCTAATGACCCCCAATAGACATCTCCCGATGTACAAGTGCGTCTCATATATACAATAATACACATTTGGTCAAGAGAATAGATATAACACAGGTTTTAAATAGCAGCACTGTCAAATGATAGGTTTCCTCATCTGAATGGTAGAAGAAATGACAAAAGTTTAACTGCCATTTTGTATGAAGGTCCACATGCAATGCATGTTGTTTAAAAAAGAGCATTTGCAGTCATTTTGCATGTATGAAACTCATGTACCTTTAAATCTGTAACTGTTTGCATACTATTTAAATAGTTAGACATATATAGCTCCACACATTTCTAGGCACAGTTATATACACTGGTGCACTAGAATCACCTATAATCATAGTTGTTAAAGTTGCACTTTTAATCGTGAATTAAAAGTACTGTGAAAGCACTTTTCCCCTGGGGTCTTTTAGTGACATGGAAAAAACGGAGGGAGAAGTGCGAGGGCAGCCATGTTCTAGCGCTTGAGCTGCAGAGGTGACCACCCAAAATCAGGGCTTTCGTCTATAACTATTAAATAATTTGTGAGTTAGCTTCATTTTTTGTTTTTCAAAAGTGCCTGTGCTTGGCCTTTAAAAAAAAAAAGAAAAAGAAGCAAGAAAGGCCTTTGTTTTTAAATGAGAAAAGTCTTTTGTTTTAAACAAGAAAAAGTTTGGGAAAGGATTTCCCTTTTCACTTTGTAAACCCTGCAACTGTTTTATTTTTCATAACTGAGAGTTTCTTCTCTTAAATGCACAACAACATGATATTGAAACAGAATACAAACCAAGACTTAAGGAGAACCTGTTGACTTAAACATATACCAGTTATTCCTTCCATTATTAATAGAAGGCTAACTATTTCACATTAAGTAAAGAGAAATCAGATGGTGATTATCTTCCAGATACAGTACATAGAATTTGACAAATGACCTGAGTACATGTTAACTCCCATATACAGTATGGATGTTGGAAAGCTTGTGTTTTTAGAAGTATTCATGGCAAACTTTCTTTAAAATTTTTAAGGTAAAAACTTTGTAAATCCAGCATACATTTTTAAGCTTATTCATTTCTATTATGGTTTTCCATGGCAGAAATTTAGCACTGGACAGTACCTTTTAGCCACTCCAGAGGCAAACAACCATGATTGAAGCCTTGACGACTGTGGAAGAAATGACCAAGAATGCAGAATGAAGTATGTAAACCCCAGCTTCATAAGAACTTTTAATACTGCTTTTCTTAGTAAATTGATGTTTACCTGGTATTTGAATGTTAATGTCTAGCTAACTAGGTTATTGCCCAAGGTAGATTCCCCTTGCATATAAATATTGGAGATATTCTGTATTTTATATCTTTGTTTATGTATTATTGGGGAGAGGTGTTTTTGCTGTGTTGTTTTGAGCAAAGTAAAGAGTTCTGTGTTGAGGCTAAAAAAAAAAGACTCTGACATAAATAGATATGTACATGGATCTTGACTTTGTTAAGACTCAATTTCCTGTGTCAGAAACTGAGAAAACCATCAGAAAACACAAGTAATTACCGTAAAAGAACATGAAATCACTAGAGTGCTAGGCCAGTTTTTTGCAAATGTTTCTAAGGGTAGAATAATATTCTTAAGACTGCATTGTTGCTTTCTATATAGAAACTGGGTCTATGTTTACATCAGTGCATTAATTTTTGACTTTAGAAATTTTTTTGATATCTCTTAAATTATAGACAACTTAATCATATATATAACTTTCATAAGCTACATCTTTTATATATTAATTAAGATCTACCTATATACTTGCAACTTTCTTAAATGTTCTGGGTTTTGTTGTCCTATTCTTTCTTTATTTTTTTTATTCCAATTCTAGAACAATCCTTCAGGACAAACCTTACTCTACAAAATTTGTCTTCTTCCTTTTCCCTTTAACTTTCTTCTCCAAAAATATATTTCCATACCTTCATATAGCTCATTCCTACTTGCTGATTCTTAAAATTTTGAATTTAAACAAAATTGTTTCCTTTCCCAATAAAACATTCTTAATGAAGACCCAATAAAAAAATCAATCTTAAACTATTTATCTATACAAAAACAATTTACAGATCTACATTTGTTAATTAAACTTAAGTATGTTGTAAACGAATATTGAATCTAAATTACACTTATGACACAATAAAATAGGTTAAGATTATTTGTTCATGATATCTCTTCTATTGCAAGCCTCAAATCAGGCAGTTTTTATCAATAAGCAATAGCTTTGTTTTATTTTATTTTAGAATGGAAGTTTATTTTAATTTATTTATTTTTACATTTTTATTATCATATTATTGTTGTACTAGGGAGTTCATTCTGACATTTACAAAAGGTTCTTAAAATATATCATAGTTGAATCCATCATATCCATCATTCCCTTTATCTCCCCTCTTTCATTCTTGTGATAGTTTCAACAGGTCTCATTTTTCCATTTCACACATGAGTACAAAATATTTCCACCACATTCATTCTCCCACACCCTTTCCTTATATAGTAGCTCATTTTTGAAAGCTAATTTTTTTTCTTTTATCCTGAGAATAAATTCTTGAATGCATTTATATTTTATTAGACCTGACAGCAATAAAGTCTTTAGAATAATTACTTTTGTTTGGTTGCTTGTTTGCTTGAAGTAGAGACAGCAGAAGAAGACAGGAAGAAAGAGAAAGAAATTACTCCAAGAGAGTGTAAGAGTACAGAATTTCCATATTGAGAGGTGGTGAAAGAGTCAGATCTGAGAGAATGGCCAGAAAAGTAATTCATCCATGGATTCATCCATAAAGCCATGAATGATTGGACATACAGGAATGCTAACCTCTTTTCCAGTCTTCTACATAATAGGTCTGTTTATAGAATTGTGACTAAGGACTTACTCATAGGCCAGGATATGTCATCTCCCAGTGTATACTGGAGAATGTTGCAGAAAAATACAAGATATCTTTGGTTAGATACTTAGAGATTAAATTCCTTTCAGTGGTGTAAAATATAACCCAGGAGTAAGTCCTTCAGAATTGAGGGCTGATTTCCCATTTCTATAAGAGAGAAGAGGACCACAGCCTACAATAGCAGGCTTGAGGTGTCACCTAATAGGCTACTTCCATGTATACTTAAAGGAAGTATTCTTGGCACTGGTAGTGACCTGGTTTTAGGAAGCATCCTTCTTGTCATGCCCCCACACTCAGGATGCCTGTGAATCAACCATGAAGGGCTTGAATGCATCCTTTTAGTGGTTACCTCCATGTATACCTATCTATGAGTGAAGCATCCTTCTATCCCATAATGACCTGCCCAGAGTCTGGGTCAATTTGCTAAGGTTCCTGTCCTGTGATCTTCCTCCATCTCCAAGTAGAATGCAGTTGCATGCATTTGCGACTCAAAATGACTCTAGTCACCCCTAAATGCAAGCTCTTAACTCAATGTCCTTAAATTCCCTGTCTCTTTAAATAACTTGGCCTATAGTATTTGGAGGTTACCCAGAGCCTCCAATCTTCAAGTCCAGGGAAACTGGCTTGAGTCTCTTACTGTTGCAGGAGGGGTGCAGACAGGGACTGACAGGACACCAAAGCTTTCAGGAACCAAGTCTATTAAGTAAGCCAGCAGCAACTCAGTGGACTCATGTCCAAAGGCTCAGCACTGAGAACAAAGGGGGCTTTCCTTATATACCATTTAGAGCAGATTACAGAAATGGGGGGCATACAGCTTGTCCCACAAATAATCACATATTATTTCATTGGCTGTTTTAACCTCTGGGGCAAGATGACCCTCCTCTGGTCTCCAGGTAGCATTCCCAACTCTGGTTTTTGTTTGTTTTACTGTAGCACTCATTAAACTATCTTCCTCCTCCCTGCCTTCCTGCCACATTTCCCCACTTTGATCCTTAGACTGACTTCTGGGTCAAAGAGCATCATCTTGATAAAGACCACAGTACCAGGGGATTAGTCAGGATAATATCAGGCATGCTCTTTAGACAAGGAACGTTGTCCCTGTTGGTAATCTCTCTAATTACTTTTTTCTCATCATCAATCTGTAAACAGCAATTACTTAGATTGAGATTATTTTAGGCTATTGTAGCCAGCAGGTGAGGTTGGGTCTCTGTGTGATTGGGTGTCCCCCATCACTGAGTCTTTAGAGTAGCATCATTGCAAAACTTTTGTTGCAAGCAGATTAAGTCCCCTACCAGGGTGGAATTGGCCTTTGGGATTGGATATACAGCAATTCCCAATAACAGAGGTTTTTAGGAACCAAATGCTCTCCCTGAGGCTAGGGAGAGTGGTTTCATTAAAGGGCTCTTGAGGGTTTAGCTCTTTTGCCTCTCATGGCCAATGGTCGCTCATATTTCTTCCTTCGCAAACATAACATGAAGTAACATTTAAAGTTTGTGTTATGGACTCAGCTAGGGAGAGGAACAGATCTTTGGTTATACCTGAGAGGGGAAACTTACTTTGTATTTCTTTGTAAAAGGAGTGAAAGGCCTGGTATGAGGTGCTCCTCATGAGTGATCATGACAAGTTGAAAATGCAGCAAAGTACCACAGTCTGTTTCTTTTTCATAGATCAAAATTTTTTACTGTATAAATGTTTTTAACTTCCCAGCCTGTTTCATTGAGGTTGAAGATAGTGAAATTTAGAGGGTTACAGACACCAAGAGCTCAGTTGGAGGTTGTTTTCCTTTTTGTAAAAAAGCTGCAGCTTCATGTGAGGTATGGACCTCCCTTTTAGCCAAGTTGCCCACCTTTCACAGCCCCAATAAGATAGTAGAGCTGTTCATAGGACACATAACTGGATGTCCCACTGTTATCTTTTGCACATATATACTTGTCATTTAACCTGTAGGTCTTTTCCCAGGCTATCCTCCCACAGTTGCCCTAAAGCCTGGTGTTTTTAGCTATTGTGGCATACACATCAAAGTATATGGACACAGGTTTGTTGGGGTCATTAAACTGGGTGGGGTTAATGAGCTTCCCAATGCTGTTGAAGCTATAGACCTCTAGCCATTGCTTTTGAGGGCAATAGGTGGGGTTAAAACAGATATACTGACCATCATGAAAGCACATTGAGTAGGTGGTATGGCTGTGGGTGTATGACCCAACAATGGTGTCTGCACAAGAATAATAAGAATAGAAAACCAGAGTTTTGGTAACAGTACTCCCTGCTTATGTAGTCACACTCCAAAGCCTGGGAGTTCCCAGGTAGAGAGCTGACCAAAATTAACAAGAAGAATATACAGAATAGACTTATCCTCAAAGGTGAGATGGGCAACTCCTCAAGCTTCCACCATGCCTAGAGTAGTGACAAGATTCCAGAGTGACAAGAGCAGAGCTGATGTCTTGTTGTCTGTGGTTTCTTGTTGTTTCCTGGGAATCTGCAACCTGTTGGGGAGGGGCACTAGTGTTTTGAAGGTGATATTGTATGGTGAGACTGGGTCAAGGATGCACTCCCATTCAAACAAAGCTGGCTTCACTTAACTGTGCTGGGTCCAGGGAAAGATCTCTGCTACCTTAACTGCTGTGAGGGTGGACAAAACAACAACAAAAGGGTACCTCAAGTGGGGTTTATGGTTGACCATTTCATTTTACCCAAACAGCATCCCCTGGTTTATGAGGGTGCATGGAAGTTGTCAGGCTAACAGGAGTCTCTCTCTTTTAGTCATTAATCAATCAGTCATTGATTTTTGAGAAAGTCAAATAAAGGGTCTGTATCTGTTGTCTCAAGGTGAGGGCACCTATTTTTTTAAAGTCCACTTGCAGGGCCTTGACTAAAGGGGGTGGATGCCAAAAGAGCATTTTAAAAGGAGCTGTTTTGTGGGGCTTGACCTAATCTTGAGCAAGGCTATGGGCACTAGTTGATCCCATAGTAGGTTGGTGTCCTGGCATAGTTTTTCAGTTGTAATTTTTTAAAGTCCTGTGTATTTTTTCTTTGAACACTGGGGGTGGTAGTCCATGTGTAGTTTTAAGTTGTTTTAAATTTTTTAGCCATTAACTGTACCACCTCAGTCACAAGGGCCAGTCCAATGCCTAACCTAATAGACACAGGTATTCTGTATCAATGGATGATTTTTTTAACAGGCACCTGGGTATTTTTTGGGCTTTCTCAGTGTGAACAGAGAAGGCTTTTATCCATTCTGAGAAGGTGTAGATAAACACCAGCAAACACTGGGGATTGTTTCTGGCACACAGATTGTACCTTTTACATACTGTCTTACTTATGCTGGAGAGTTTGGGGACATAAAAATGCCGAACCAAGGTGGTGTCCTAAGTGAGTTCCTTCATGGAGCTGTTTGATAAATGTGGGAGCCAGTGACTCAGGTGTGATCTTCCACCCTCTGTCCAGTAGAAAATTTTCTCCTTCTGTTTCAAACAAAGAATGTTCTTGTGAAGTATGCCATGGATACCATTTAGCTAAGGGACACAAGAGCAAGGCAGCTGCAAGTGAGGCTGAGGTTGGTCCTCCTGTGAGGACTTCTCACTTGTCTTTCTAATCAGCCTTTCAATTTCCCCAAACAGCTGTTGTCTCCCCCTTCTGGTGCCCTCAGCAGTGCATGGCAGCTACTCACTTAGGAACCCACACAGCTTTTAGTAATTTTAGAAATTTTTGTTCATATCTAACACTGTTTTTCTGAGTTAGAAGTCTCAACTGGCAATGGTTGTGTTTTTAATGACAGTGTCCAGAGTCACTACTGCATACCCTTCAAAAAGTATGTCTTTATGGACAACATTGTTGCAATCTGTGAAACACTCAATGTCCGGATAACTAAATGAGCTGGTTGGTCAAGCATGGCCAGTTGGAGAACACCTCATCCATAATCTCTAAACAGTCATGCTCTGATGGGCCTGAATTAACCTGTAATTGGATGACTGGATTTACAGTGTTAACAACCTGTAGCATGTTTTTACATAACATATTTTGATATTTGATAATTTGGGAATTTGTTAACCAATACTTTATATATAGATACATAGACAAATTTCATGAGAGTTAAAACAGAGTGGGGAACTCACACTGTGAGTTTTTGGCTCAAAGTAAGTTTGTCTGCTTTGGCTGCCAAGACAGCAGTAGCTGCTAGAGTGCACAGACAGGGCAGCCAGCCTGGGGAAACTACAGCAAGTTGCTTTGATAAATAGGCCACCAGTCAGTGCCAAGAACCTAGCAGCTGGGGCAAGACTCATGCAGCTCCCAGTCTCTCATGTGCATACAAGAAGAAGGGCTTTATCATATCTAGCAGGCCCAGAGCAGGCACGTTTGTGAGTGCCCTCTTAATTTTTTAAAGGCCTTTTATTTATTTATTTATTTATTTTTTGCTTTTCTCCCCATATCATGGGTTTTTTTCCTCCACCCACTTTGTGGCTTTATAAAGAAATTTTGACAAGACAAAGTAATTGGGGATCCAGATTTGGCAGAAACCTGCAGGTCCTAGAAATTCTCTAATCTGCGCAGTGGGACAGAATAAGGGCAGGGACTCCTTGGAGTCCCCCATTAATATAGGTTTTGTGCTCTTTTCCCCGTACTTGGAAGCTGCTGCTGTCCTGGGTAACATAACTTTACATACTTTCTCTAGGTGCAGCTTTAGCCATGTGGGCTGACTGAAGACTGCATCCTGCCAGCAGTCAATATAAGGAACCATCTAGATGTTTTAAGCTCCCCTACAACCATGTAAAAAATTCTATTGAATATGACCTTATCTAATGACTCCTGTAAAGGCCATCCTACACTACAAACAGGCCAGTTTACTTCACAGAAAGTCCTAAGCTTTTCAGGAGTCAGTTTGATCCTGTAATCTCCATTAAATCCCCTCTTAAAGTACTAGGTGGGGAACGTTCTTAATTTTCCCATTCCTCCCATTTGTCAGACGTGTAGACAGAGACAAAGACTGAAGGGATGAGGGCTGTGGAAAAGAGGTAAGGGGTCCTCTTCTCCAGCATACAGGGGAAAACAACTAACATCACTGGCTTTGTCCATCTCTGGCTGCTCCCCTTGCAAGGATTTAGGCATCTCTTGGCTGCAGTGAGTCCATATAATCCCCAGACCAGAGGTCCTGTTAGGGCTTACCCTCAACCATATGATTTTGCAATGGACCCATGTTACTGACTTCGTAACCAGATTACATCTCAGGCTTGCACTTTCACACACTCTCAAACAGCACAGTACTTCCACCCTGCTCCCCAAACCTGAAAGACACAGTTTCACCCCTCAAAATGGCATTACTTGGGTGCCTTTAAGAGTTGATCATACTCTCCTTCTGCCCATGAAGCAGGCCTGAATTGGAACCTGGTTCATACCAGTGTGATGAGTGGGGCTCCCTTGTTAGTTCCCAAGCCTTTCCAGGTTCTTTTGTGCAACCAGAACTTACCTCCTCTGCTCACCAGGAGAGTGGATCCCTCCCCTGATCAACACCTGGCAGGGGGAGCCCTCCTGTGGGCCAGGGACATTGAGCAGGTGATGAGGTGAAAACACCACCCTCCAAATCCTGGATGAGGCCTGCAGAAATGTTGCAGGAGGGCTCAAACAGAGACTGAGAGGTCACCAAAGTTTTCAGGGACCAAGTTTATTAAACAAGCCAGCAGCAGCTCAGTGGACTCATATCCAAAGACTGAGCGTGGAAAATAAAGGGGGCTTTCCTTACATACCATTTAGAGCAGGTTACAGAAATGGGGGGGGGCATACAGCCTGTCCCATACATAATCACATGTTATTTCATTGACGGTTTTAACCTCTGAGGTGAAGTGACCCTCCTCTGGTCTCCAGGTTGTCCTTGGTTTTACTGTAGCACTCATTAATCCATCTTCCTTCCTCCCTGCCTTCCTGACACATTAGCATTCCAGAAGAAAAGTTTGTATGGCTTCTAATTTGCATTGAGTCTAAATAGAACAAAAAGGCATAGTTTTCCCATGGATTTTCCTAGTTAATACCTTGTGTACCTTAGAGGAGATAACTAACAAGACAGACAAATAGTGAGAATTCTGACTCTGTAGCATCCTGAGTTAAAGCAGAAAAGAGGTCATAGCCTATGAAAAACTCAAAGTGGAAACACATGGACAGAGAATGGTAAGTGAGATCTCATCAAGTGGTGACAACCCCATCTATAAAATTAATTATTGGGGGTCAGTTGCAACAGAGGCTTAACCAGTAGGGAGACATAACTTTTAAAAGAAAGTAGAAGAGCCAGAGATCAGAAGGTAGTCCTCTAGCCAACCTAGTGCGTAAGAAAAGATCTTATCCCTTCAGCAAATCTGAGTCATGGCAACAAAAATATTACCAGTATATGGGGTGTTCCAGATGTTCTTCAACTCTCGGGTACAGCATCTAGGATTATGACACTGTCCAAGGTGTTGCAGAAGAACCACAAAGAATAGAAATGTAGTAAAGAGTGATTTGTTACCAAAGCATAAGGCAGATAGATAAGGCCAAATTTGTGGAGGTGGGCATGGTTTGGGGTATTATCCAATCATCAGGGTTACTGAACAACATGAAATGGAGGACCCCAAATTGTCTGATTACTGTGCAGCTGCCTGCATATGGGAAACTTACCTCGGAGCATTTGATATTTTTCGCTCTCACTTTAACTTTGACATGGACAGTGGGCTTTATAAGGAAGCTATAGGATCATAATCTTCATATTTGATTCAGTCTATAAGTCATTATGTTAAAAGTTTGTTCATGTGAGGGCCATTAAGGACTTCATTCGTCTACCTCCTGAACAGAAACTAAACCAGGGCACTTTCTTGTTTCTGTCTATGGTGACAGGCTATTACATACACCTTGTAATTTCCAAGATAATGCTATGTATCACCTTTCCAGAAGACAAAGAAAAGATGGGTCATGAAACATAACTTTCTTGCCTTAAAGTTTTTATAAATGTATATTATTTGGACAAAATAAAGGGTCTTATTGGAGAATATAGGCATTTTTGTACATTTTTAAGCATTTCACCCACACATTTTCATAGCCATTTTCCTTTCTTGTGCTTCCTGCCCCCTCCCACTGATCCTCTTCCTCGCCAACTATTTCCCTTTCTTCTTTCATATCTTTTTATTTTTTTTTAATTTAGTTTCCACATAGAAGAGTCTGGTTTATTTTGTTTATCATTATGATCTCCAATTCTATTCATTTTCCTTCAAATGGCGTAACTTCTTTATACATTCTGATGATATAAAACTATTAGATGAAAACAATGGAAAGACATTTCAAGATGTAAGCATAGGCAATGTCTTTCTCAATGGGACCCCACTAATTCAAGAAATATTAGCAAGAATTAACAAATGGGATCCATCAAATTTAGAACATTCTGAACAGAAAAGATAACAAAATTCTAGGGTGAAGAGAAACATTACAGAATGGGATCATATCTTTTTGAAGTACTTAACTTTTTACCAGAAATTTGGCACAACTATCTAGTCCTTTTGTCCCATGAGAAAAAAATTGAGGAAAGTCAGAGAAATGTAGTGAAAATGATTGCAATGTTTATTAGAAAAGGAGTACATTTTCATGACAGAACAAAGGTCATCTCTAGGGTGAGAGCAAAAATATTGTTGATCCTCTTAGAAAGAGAGATTAAGAACCACAAGTGTTTTTACCCCAACACAAGTTTTTATTGAAGTAGAAGGGGTTTAGAGCAATATTTCCCACCATAGGACAAGTCCAAGAAGTAATGGTCAAAGTTAGGAGGTTAGGGTGGGTCTACAGATTTACAACATACAAATTACTGAGCTCAACTGACCCCCTAAGGTATGGTTCACAGAACTGGGTCTTTGTTTTTTAAGTGAAAGATCTGTTATTTCAGGAACTGTTATTGAACTACATTAGGGTGATTAAGAGACCCAAAAACACCTTCTAAGATTCACTGATCATGGTGAGATATTTTGATCTTAAAAGAGACTGTTAAGAGTTGGAAAAATTAATTAAAATATTTTTTCTGAGACTTTGAAGAATTACCCATTTTAGGTTACTTTCCCATATCCCTATCACTCATTATTAACTGCTACCTAACACATCTGACATAGAATTGATATCTAGAACATACAAAGAATGAAAATAAATAAATAAATAAATAACACAATAACAAAATCCAAATGAGCTATTACATTGAACACAAAGTCATAAAAATAAGAAGCACAAATGACCAATAAATACTTGAAAACTGTGTAATATTTGCCATCAGGAAAATGAAACACTGACTTCTACACTTCTTTCTGCAAAAAGACCCACCATAATCATATTTTCACATATCATTTGTACCCAATTTAAAATCTAGTGTGCTTTGTGGCATGAATTCTCTCCAGAAGGTCAAGACAGAGCTTACTCACTGCTTAGTGTCTTACAAAGCTAAAAGAAAAAGTTGTAGTCCAAATTAGGATGATGGAGCCCCCATTCAAAAGATAAAAGTGTTTGCAGGACATTAACAAAATCTTTCTGAACATTAGGAATAATTATTTTTCAGGCTATAAAAGTCTGCTGTTTGGAAGAAATTTCTCTGTCAATTTTCTATGGCTCATATTTCATAACTTCTGAGATTTTCTACTTTTTCCATACCTCCATCTTAAATTGGAAGGGATGGAAGAATTCTCAACATATTTGTTGATTTGCTCCATTTGAGATATTTGAGGGTACTTTAAACCTTAAGATTATTTTTTCTGAATAAGATTATGGTGTAGTGGACAAATTGTTACCTGAAAAACATTATGCATTTATTCATATAATTACTTACTCACTTGTACAATTATCTAGTTTTTACTCACAGTTGTTTCCAATACATTATTTTCAAGTTTGCTACTTTTTTTTGTTTTCTCTTCGTCCCAACACATAAATACTTTTCTTAAATGTGACAACTCTACAACCATTTGTTGTGGAAAACATGAGAAGGAAAACAATTTTCTTAATCAGTATTTTTTTTTCTTTCACTTCAGTACTGAGTTTCTTTGTCTAATTTAGAATACCCTAAGCTTTAATGTCTGAGAAAGGGGTCTTTTTGTTTATTTGTTTTTATTCCTGTTGTTTTTAATACAATTTGTAAATTCAGCAACATTTTCAGATATTGTTTTTATAAAGGACTTACAACCAAATGTCCTCCCCATAAGACACCTGTCAAGGTCTACAGATAAGTTTGTCTTTGATAACTGAACAGCACATTGTGGGAGAGGCTAGAAATTTTGCTTAACACTTATCATACAGAATTATCTGGAAAAAAGTGAATAATGCTAATATTGAGAACCTCAGCTCATTTCCACTCCATAACTCAGTTTTCTTATCTGACCTGATCTCTTTCTTGTAATGCATTATGGAATATATAAAATATCCAAAAAGACACATTAATTTTATGGATTTTCCTAAACTCTTCCTTAAAGGTGATTAACTGCAAGCATTCTTTGAGCTTCCAATTAAGTTTAATTGGAAGTTTAAGCACTTTGTCACTAAGTATTCCAAGACTACTTTCAATTTTCTAGATTGACATTTCTTTACTTACTATGTTAATGTTAATTTTGTTGTGGGGGGTGGCAGTACTGGGGTTTGAACTCAGAGCTTTGTACTTGCTAGGCTGGTGCTCCACCACTTGAGCCACTCTACCAGACTTGTTTTCAAGATAGGGTCTCATGAACTATTTGCTGAATATTTTCAAGATAGGGTCTCATGAACTATTTGACCAGGCTTGCTTCAAACTGTAATCCTCTTAATTTCACTGCTTCCTGAGTAGCTAGGATTACAGGCATGAGCTCCCTGTGTCCAGTATTAATGCTAATTTTATGGAAATGTTTTAAGGTTTCTTATGGAAGGATAAAGTCAAGCTTCAGTTCTACATTATTTGCAATAGTGCTAGTTGCTGTGTCAAAAACATGTTATCATCTTAAACAGAGCAGAAGTTTGTTTCTTATTTGACTAATGTGTTTTCCAAATGGGCAAAAATCATCCTTCTTCCAAATCTTTATTAAAGGCTCTAAGTTACTAAGTTTTAGACTCTACAACAGATTACTTTTAAGACTATAATAGAATTTTCCTTCCTACCAAGCCATAGTGGAAAATGAAGATGGAAGAGTGCATATGGGACATTTTGAAACGAAGTCTATAAATAGACACACTCTTTATATTAATTTTCCATTATTCTTAACTCAATCTCATGCTCTTATACAATGGACAAATGTAGTTTGTGTATCTATAAAACAAAGTAACAAATGAACATTTGATTCTTACATTTCTTCTCTTTCATATCAAGTGATGGAATTAATTAAGACATAGAACTTTATTGTGAAATACTGTTCAGTCTGTGATATTTTGTCATATAAATATTATAAAATAATTTATCTTAATTGATAATATCCAATTGACTCAAGTATGGAAAAATTATTTATCATGACAGAATATAAAAATCTAAAATGGAAAATCATGTTTGATTAACATGCTAGTGGTACACTTCTTGTATCTACTCTCCAGTTATGAGAGCAAATATTAGTTCTAAAATTTTAATTATTTTCCTTCCAGTGACAAAGAAAATATCCTAAAACTGAGATTCAGTATCAAAGGACATAAAAATAAAATTTTCATTTTGGCTTTGATTTCCTGAACTGTCTTCAATAATTGGATTTCTTAATGAGGCAAAAACTGGTATAAAGTGTACTTAAACACTTTGCTATTAATTTTTCAACTATTGACTTTAAACCTTCTACAATGTTTCATTTCAAAGATTCTATGTGAGCTTGATGAATTTATGTAATCCAATTGAATTTTTTGATTAAAAGTGACAAAGAATATATATCTTAATCTTAATTTGATTAGTACTCATATTAACTATAGCCTAATTGTGAATAAGGCAGAGAAAATAGTAACTCAAGGATTTGAAAATAAGTCTTCAGTTTTGAAATTTCTTTTGCAAAACAGATCCTTCACTACCAAATTAGTGAAGAAAACGTCACAAAGTAGGGGAGACAGGTTACTGACTTAAAGATCTGAAAGTACAAGTTGTAGTGTCAAGACACAGGAAAAAATCAAAGAAATTTCTTAACTTATTAATTCTACAGGAGAGGTTAGGTACTGTTATGGGTATTTATGGTTAATACCTGAGCACCACTCTCAAATAACAATGTGTGAAGTTATCACTTATTATTCAGGTAAAATACTTTTTATGAATTGATAGTTAAAATAATCTCATATTCAATGCTCTTATATTAACAAGTGATGCCTTCATTGATTACCTATTGAAAAGAACTGAGAGTCTAATATTATTCTATGAGAAAGGAATTGAGGAAATGTGCAATGCCTATAGGTCTTTGAATTCCTTAAATTTCTCCTTTATATCATTATTTCTTGTGGTACTGCAAGAGTTTTCCATTTTATAATTCCAGCTTTACTTATGTATTTATTTATTTACTTATTTGTTTGTAACTGAGATTCCTTATGTCATATAAACCAATTGATATAGATCTCAAAAATGTGCAATATATGTTGTTAGAATCATTCTAAATTTCTTTAGTACTTGTTGAGCATCTTACCTAGGCATTGGAGTACCTTTGATAATGGATTTCTGCTTATATGAACACGAGGGCTAAAATGTTACAATACTCTTTCTACATATTAAAAAAGTTTACTTTTAAGAAACAACTGAGCTTTTGGATATTTTGGACCAAAAGGACACTATAAAATAGAGGATATAGAGGCTGACAGAGCAGTGTGAGATGAAGTCCACACATTTTCAAGTCAGGAAGGGAGAAGCTGCACTAAAAGTGAGGGTCTTTTAAATTTTTCACAATATTTCTTTTATATTGCCTGAAGATTTTTCTCAAACAGTTTTAAGGAAGAAAAGTGGGGGTTTGAATTACATTGGAAATTTCTATATAACAACAAGTAAGGGCACTGGATATTTGGTCTTTTTTTAAAAAAAAATTCATTTATCCACAGGTGTGTACATTGTTTGGGTCATTTTCCCTCTGCTGCCCTCCCCCACCATCTGCCTCTCCCTACCTTCTCCCTCCCTCCCCTCCCTCACTTCCAGGCAGAACCTGTTCTGCCTTTGTGTGTAATTTTGTTGAAGAGAAAACAAGCATAATAAGGAAGACAATGTATTTTTGCTAGTTGAGTTAAGGATAGTTATACAGAGAGATTCCTAGCATTGCTTTCATGTACAAATGCGTTACAACCAAAAGTGATTCATCTCTATCTGATCTTTACACTGGTTCCTGTTCCCCTTCGGATGTTAACCACGGTTGTATTAGTTCCTCTGCAGTGAGGACGTCAAACGCTTTCATGTTTTGGGTTTTCTGCCTATTCCCATATCTCCCATATGTGCTCTCCTCTTGTCATGTGATCCAAATCCAATCACATTGCTGCATTTGTCCTAGATCTAAAGTCCACATATGATGGAGAACATATGAGTTTTGGTCTTCTGAGTGTGGCTAACCTCACTCAGAATAATGTTCTCCAGTTCCATCCAATTACCTGCAAATGATAAGATTTCATTCTTCTTCATGGATGAGTAAAATTCCATTGTGTACAAGTACCACATTTTCTTGATCCATTCATCAGTAGTGGAGCATCTTGGTTGTTTCCATAATTTGGCTTTTGTGAATAGCGTTGCAATAAACATGGGTGTGCAGGTGCCGCTGGAAAAACCTGTGTTGCATTCCTCTGAGTATATCTCCAGGAGTGGGATTGCTGGATAATATGGCATGTCTATGTTTAGTTTTTTAAGAAGCCTCCAAATTTTTTTCCAGAGTGGTTGCACTAGCTTGCACTCCTACCAGCAGTGTATGAGATTTCATTTTTTGCCACATGCTTGCCAACACATGTCATTGTTGATGTTTTTAATGATGGCTATTCTAACAGGGGTGAGATGGAAACTTAGTGTGGTTTTGATTTGCATTTCCTTTATGGATAGAGATGGTGAGCATTTTTTCATGTGTTTTTTTGGTGATTTGAATTTCTTCTTTTGAGAATGTTCTGTTTAGTTCAGTTGCCCTTTTCTTAATTGGTTCATTGACTTTAGGAGAGTTTAGTGTCTTAAGTTCCCTGTATATTCTGGTTATCAGTCCTTTGTCTGATGTATAGCTAGCAAATATTTTCTCCCAATCTGTGGGTGGTTTCTTCAGTTAGAGACAATTTCTTTTGCTGTGCAGAAGCTTTTTAATTTTATGAAGTCCCGTTTGTCCATCCTTTCTCTTACTTGCTGTGCTGATGGAGTTCTACTGAGAAAGTCCTTGCCTATACCTATTAGTTCCAAGGGTTTCTTGCTCTTTCCTGTGCTAACTGCACAGTTATGGGTCTGCTATTAAAATCCTTGATCCATTTTGAGTTGATTCTAGTACAGGGTGATAGATAGAGATCTAGTTTCAGTTTCTTGAAGACAGATAACCACTTTTCTCAGCAACATTTGTTGAAGAGATTGTCTTTTCTCCATAGTATGTTTTTGGCCCCTTTGTCAAAAATGGTGTGGGTATAGTTGTATGGATTCATATCTGGATCCTCTATTCTGTCCCACTGGTCTTCATGTATGTTTTTGTACCAGTATTATGTTGTTTTTCTTGCTATTGCTTTGTAATATAGTTTGAAGTAGGGTATTGTGATACCTCCAGCATTGCTCTTTTTGCTGAGTATTGCCTTGGCTATTCATGGTCTCTTCTTTTCCAAATGAACTTTAAGGTAGATTTCCTATCTCTGTGATGAAAATCATTGGGATTTTGATGGGAACTGCATTAAACATATAGATGGCTTTTGGTGGTTATAACCGTTGTTACTATGTTGATTGTACCAATCCATGAGCATAGGAGATTTCTACACCTTCTATAGTCTCCCTTAATCTCTTTCTTCAAGGGTTTATAATTTGCCTTGTAGAGGTCATTCATATCCTTTGTTAAGTTTACTTCTAGATATTTGATTTTTTTTAGGCTATTGTAAATGGAATTGTTTCCATATATTCCTTCTCAGTTTGTTTGTTGTTGGTGTACAGAAAAGCTAATGATTTTTGTAAGTGGATTTTGTATCCTGCTACCTTGCTATAGCTGTTTATAGTGTTTAAGAGTTTTTGAGAATAGTTTTTTTAGGTCTCTAAGGTATAAGATCTTATGGTCTGCAAATAAGGATATTTCCCAATTTCTTTATCTATTTGCATTCCTTTTATTTCTTCTTCTTGCCCAATTGCTCTGGCTAGAAATTCTAGTACTATATTCAATAGGAGTGGGGATAGTGGGCACTCTTGACTCATTCCTGATTTTAGGGGAAATGGTTTCTGTTTTTCTCCATTACATATGATGTTGGCTTAGGTTTCTCATATATAGTCTTTAAAATGTTGAGGTACATTCCTTCTATTCATAGTTTTCTTAGAGCTTTTACCATGAAGTGGTGTTGGATCTTGTCAAAGGTTTTTTCTGCATCTGTTGAGATGATCAAGTGGTTTTTGTCTTTGCTTGTATTGATGTGCTGTATTATATTTAAAGATTTGCATATTTTGAACCACCCCTGCATCTGGGATGACCAAGCCAACTTGATCATGGTGTATAATCTTTTTAATGTATTGTTGCATTCGGTTTGCCATAATTTTATTGAGGATTTTTACATGGATATTCATTAAGGAAATTTGCCTGTAGTTCTCCTTTTTGGAGGTGTCTTTGTGTGGTTATGGATGACAGTAATATTGGCTTCAAAAATGTGTTAGGCAGTGCTCCTTCCCTTCCTATTTCATGGAACAGTTTAAGGAGGGTTTTTTTAGTTCTTTAAACATCTGATAGAATTTTGCAGTGAATCCAAGAGGTCCTGGACTTTTCTTTTTTGGGAGACTTTTGACTGGTGCTTCAATTTTGTTTTATGTTATAGATCTATTCAGGTGATTAATATCATCTCAGTTCAGTGTTGGATGGTCGTAAGTGTCTAGAAATATGTCCATTTCTTTAAAATTTTCAAATTTATTAGAGTATATTCTCTCAAAGTAGTCTCTGATGATTTCCTGGATTTCCATGGAGTTTGTTGTTTTCTCACCTTTTGCATTTCTGATTTTACTGATTTGGGTTTTCTTTCTTTTAGTCAGGTTTGCCAAGGGTCTGTCAATCTTATTTATTTTTTCAAAGAACCAGCTTTGTTTCACTGATTCTTAGTATGGTTTCTTTGTTTCTGTTTCATTGATTTCAGCCCTTGTTTTAATTATTTCTTTCCTTCTGCTTGTTTTGGAATTTGCTTTTCTTATTTTTCTAGGAGTTTGAGCTGTAGTTTTAGATCATTGATTTGGGATCTTTCTGTCCTTTTACTGTATGCACTCATGGCTATAAACTTTCCTCTTAGGACTGCCTTTCCCATATCCCATAGGTTCCAGTAAGTAGTGTTTTCATTTTCATTAACTTCCAGGAAACTTTTAATTTCCTCTTTTATTTCATCAATGATCCATTCATCATTGAGCAATGTGTTGTTCAGTTTCCAATTGTTTGTGTGATTTTACTGCTGTTTTGGTTGTTGATTTAGTTTTAATGCATTGTGGCCAGAAAGAATGCATGACATTATTTCTATTTTCTTATATTTGTCGAGGTTTGCTTTGTGCCCTAAGATATATTCAATTTTAGAGAAGGTTCCATGGGCTGTTGAAAGAATGTATATTATGCAGAAGTTGGATGAAATATTCTGTAGACATCAGCTAGGTCCATTTGGTCTATGGTGTGATTTCTAAGATTTCTTTATTGATTTTTTGTTTGGATGACCTATCCATTGGTGATAGGGATGTATTAAGGTCTCTCTCTACCACTGTGATGGACTTTGTATATGTTTTTAGGTCCTTCAGTATATGTTTGATGAAACTGGGTGTTTTGATACTGGTACATATAGGTTGATAATTGTTATTTCCTTTTGTTGTATTTTCCCTTTTATTAGTATGCAGTGTCCTTAGTTATCTCATCTGATCATTGTAAGTTTGAAGTCTACTTTGTCTGAGATCAGTATTGCTACCCCTGCCTATTTTTTGGAGGTCATTGGTTAGTAACTCTTCTTCCAGCCTTTCACTCTCAGCCAGTGCTTATTTCTGTCAATGAGGTGGGTCTCCTGCAGGCAGCAGATTATTGTATCTTCCTTTTTATTCCAGTTTGCCAATCAATGTCTTTTGGTGGGAGAATTAAATCCTTTAACATTCAGTGTTAGTATTGATAGTTAGGTGGTGATCCCTGTCATAAAGTTGTCTTTGTTGTTTAAGGGTTTGATTGTGTTCAGCTGAATCAACGTTACTCTCTACTTTCTTGCCGTTTCTTTTCTTGTGGTTGGGTATTGCCTGCCCTTTCATGGTTTTGTTTGTTTTTATTTTCTGTATGCAGAAATCTTTGGAGAATCTTTTGTAGTCGAGGCTTGGTTCATCTATTTTCAATGATAGTTTTGCTGGGTAGAGTATCCTAGGATTGAAGCTATTTTCATTCAATGCCTGGAATACCCCACTCCATGCTCTTCTTGCTTTTAAGGTTTCTGTTGAGAAATCTGCTGTGATTTTGATGGATTTATCTTTGTATGTTATTTGGTTTTTTTCTCTCTTAGAGCCTTAAATATTCTTTTTCTAGTCTCTGTGCTTGTTGTTTTAGTGATAATATGTCATAGGATAGTTCTATTTTGGTCAGGCCTAATAATAACAAAACCAAGAAAGCAGGAGAAAAGGGAGAAAGAAATAAAAAGATAAAGGAACAAAAGGGAAGAAAAAAAGAGAAAAAAAAATGGGAAAGATGGTGGATGATGAAACAGCAAACAGACAGTGAAACCCTTAAAGGAAGGAAAAAAAAAAAAAGGATACAATTTCTGGAAGAGTAGAGTTGCAATCTTAGTTGTTTTGATGTTACTCTTTTAGCATCCACTCCTGTATGTCTGTGTCTCTCAGGCAGGTTTGGTGCCCTCCTGTGGCGGCCTGTCATGCGGAGGTCTGGTGTAGTGGCTATCTGGCAAGCCTGCAGAACTGGGGCCTGGTGGAGCCTGAGTGGTAGGGAGCCCAGTGGGCCTGAGGGGTGGGGAGCCTGGCAGGGCAGGTATCTGTCCAGTCCCCACAGAGCTTGGGCCCTGTGGGGAGCCTGTTGGGGTGGGGATGCAGTGGTCCCACATGGAGCTGGGGCCCAGTGGGACCCTAGGGGTAGGAAGCCCAGCAGGGCAGGAATCCAGTGCTCCCATCCTGAGCTGGGACCTGGCAGAGCCATAGGGGCAGGGAGCCCGGTGGAGCAAAGCACCGGCTCCACAGGCCTATGGGGCAGGATCTTGGTGGGTCTGCTCTTCTTTTAGTAGATCATGGCGTGGAGAAGTCTTCCACCATCTAGCATTTCAGAGTGCTGAAGTTTCAGTTCTCCCTTGTGCTTTATGTCAGCTAAGTGTGTCTCTGGTGTCTCAGCAAGGTCCCTAATTCATGGAGCTCACACAATCTGCAGCTGTGTCCCAGTCTCCATCTTGGATCTACAATCTTGGTCTTTAAATTGTTATTTTACTTATTTGTTATTCCAGTATAATTATAATTAAATGTCTCAAATATTTTTGTTTTATAAAAGGTCCTTCAAGAAAGTACTATACTTCCAAATGATGTTTCATGAAATCATATTATTTAAGTTTAGAAACACATTTATAATTATATGACTATACATAAGAAGCAAGAGTAATGTATAGGTTAAAAAACTGAATTTGAAATTCATTTTGGTTCCAAAGGTAATACATAGATCATTTCAACTAAAAGACCAGAAAATATACAATTCCATCAAGCAGAAATTTTGGAAAAGAGACCTATTCTAGGATCAGAGTTTCACAGGTAAAACATGATAAGAACACAGAAAAGCCTCCTAAATATCCTGTAGGTGACCAAATGCAAAATATGATTTATAATGGTATTGATTTTAATTAGATATTTTGAACTCATCAGTACTTAGGGTCAAATGGAAAAACAAATTAATTAGACCTAAATCAGTTCTTTTTCCTACAAATTGCCTTTTATAGGCCTATAAAAATATTATAAGGGAATACAATAAGAAAATAAACAACGTCCTAGGTAACAATGGTTTTTTTAGCAAGTATAATATATGAAAAAGGATTCTTAAAAAGCAGTACCCATTCACAGGAGCTAAACAACGATGACATTATTTTTGTTTGCTAGGAGTGTCACTGGAAAATCTAAAGAAAACTTTAATTTCTGTTCTTTTATGAAATGATTACAGTTATAATTTCCTTGACTTGAATGTATGTGCTTGTGTATACTTTGTCAATATATTCCAAAATATCTTCTCTAGAGTTTCAATTTAAATTTCAATTTAAAATAAAAGAAGTATTGAATCATTTAAACTCTTTATTACTTAAATCCAATATTATTTCAATCAATTATTCTGTCTTTTCATTACAAAGCTTTTGGCAAATTGTCATGAATTTAAATGAAAAACCTGTTCAGCATGAAAACAAAAGCATTTTATTTCCTGAAAGTATTCACCATCATATGTCACTTATAGAAAGAATCAATTCCTCAGGGGGATACAAAGTATTAATTTCCTTTTGTTGGTGTGTAAATAGGCAAAATGTCCATCATGATACAAACTTCTGAAAAGCTTCAGGTGCTACGATGCTTTGATGAAGAAAAGTAGAAATAAAATGCAAGCACTTAGTTGCTTGATTTTTGTGCTTTTCTCCAGGGAATCTAAACAAATGCATAAACATTTTTAACATCATTGCTATCATTCCTTGTTGGTTCCATATATGACCTTTTTGACTTCTGTGAAACTTTACTTTCTTGGCAGAATGAAATGTACTTGTCTAACAAGAATGTGAATTTTTGCTTCTTAAGAACTGTGATAATACATTTAAATGCATATATATTTTCTAGCTTTAAAAATATGTTCTTCATATGACTAAACATACACTCAATCGATTGTTAGGAACAAGGTAATATTTCATATCTAAAGAAAACAAAACACTGAAAATGAATACATATTGCATGACTTAAATAAATATTTTGGAAATGATAATTATTTTATTTTACAGCTGTGTTCCCACAAATAAAAGTTGATGCACAAGCATGTACATGTGAATTTTGACTGATATTTCTTCCTAAAATGTACTCTTTGTTTTTGAAATGTAAGGCTATAGATTTGAATATCAGATATATCTATATACATGTATGTGTGTGCTTATGAACATATATACACATATATACATATGTATATGTGTCCTTGTGTATTTATATCACACATATATATGCACATATATATGTATAATATGTATGCATATAAGTACTTATGTATATATTACATGCACATATGTGCATGTGTGTTGCTATGTGTATGTATAAATGTGCACCTATATATACACACATGTACATACTTAGAGTAAAGCAGACACTCTTCTCACTGAGATTAGCATTTACAAACTTATGTATATGTTTATATATTGTTATATATGTGTCATTGTGTATATTATTCTATTACTCTGTATCTATGAGGACTGATATTATATTTGGAAAAATTTTGGTGGCTGTGGCAATAGCCCTATTAGAGATTCACCCTAAACACTTTCCTAGCATTGACCCTTCAGCCAGGAATATGAGCCTCTTACATAATGAGTCTTTTAAAAGCATGGGGTATAACTTAATCTGCCACTGGAATTTCTAAAATTAACTGAGTAGTGTACATTTGTCTGATTCATTATTGCATTTTTTAAATCTTCTCAGCCTTGCTTAAATTGGCATTTGTGGAATTCCTGATTTAATACTCGTTTCATACGAGTCTGTATGTAAGTATGTGTGAACACCTTTATGATGATGACTATCATCGTTAAAAAAAGATAAATACTGCACTCAAAGAAGTGCCACATAAGCAATTAAAAGGATAAGGCACTGATCATTTAGAGATCTATAAACAAGTAAAGCCTACTTCATATGAGATAAAATTAAATGGGGATTTTTATGCAAAAGTAACCTATTAGTGGCAGAATATGTTTATATAATATATATAATAAACATATAATGTAATATTTCATTCATAACACTGAAAATGTAATTGTTTCTTTCAGAGGATAATAAAAAGAGCTTGGTGGAGCTGATATAACATTGACAACCATAAGTGATACCTCAATATCCCATGGGCAATGGAAATAACTGTACTGATTTGTTGTTAAACTTTTTTTCAAATTTCTAACAAAGGCTCTTCTGTCCTTTGTCATCCCCAGTTTTGATCCTCTCTCAAGCACTTATTATCAAGCTCATGAAAAATGATTGTAGCTTATACTTATTTTTTGTTGGGCTTTTTTTTTTTTTGTCATACTGGGGTTTGAACTCAAGGTCTCATGCTTGCTAGGCAGGTGCTCTACCACTTGAGCCACTCTGCCAGCCCACAAGTACTTGTTTGTTAAGAAATTAGATTATTTTAAAGTATTTGATTTTGTTGGTTTTGTTTTATATTTTCCTTGTAAAGTTTTGTGACCATTGCCTGTTGACATTCTACAAAAACACAATTTCTAACAAAGCAATCTAAGTGGTGTTTTTGAGATGCCAGTACATCACTCACAGAACAGATAGAATTAAACTGAAGAATTTATTCCAAGTAAGCCTAGCTCAAGAGCAGTTCCTTAAATATGAACAAATAGTATTTCTGCATTGATTCCAATCTATCTCTCACATCCCTTCTGACACAGGATCAAATCAGACCAAACAGGAAGAATCTCATGCCAGGCATGATGGCCCATTTATTGCCATCTTCACAGAAAATTGCTCAGAGGTAAGAGCAATGTTGTCTGAATCCAATTGAAGTCATATCAGGTATGTGAGACATGCTTATAATCCCAGCACTCAGGAGGCTAAAGCAGAAGGATCATGAGTACAGTGCCAGCCTATACTACATAAGAAAAACATTTCTCAAAAGAAACTAAGAAAAGAAAGCATGGAGTTCCTTGTATCTACCTTTTCAAAAGTAGCTAAAGCCAAGAACTTATGGTCAAAGGGTACTTTTCATGGTTAACTCAAACTAAAGCCCTATGACAGAAGACCAACTCATATTTTTAGCTTTTTATTTAAGGAAAGAAAAGTGACTATTTTACTAACTGCAAATATATTTTTAAGTATTTGTTTTTATGGATATACTTTAAAAAGATGATCACCTTTATGATTTATTTATTAGATGTCATCTGACTTTTACTCTCTTTTGTTTTCTGCCTCACAATGATATTTTCAGTTTTAGGCAAAAATGAGATTCATTTGATTTATTACTTCAGTTATTATAATTTTCCCCCTGTACTATACTAGGTTGTCCTTGTAAGGGAACATACAAAGTCAGATTGGGAACCCAATTCCCTCAGGATTGATGAATGTTCAAATGTAAAGATAGGTTATAACCAGGTACTTGAAAACTGCATTTGCGAAAAGTGCTGACTCAATGCTTGGGCCCATGAGTTAACTAAAATTAGGAGAAAAGCTTGGCATCCTACCTCCTACCACTTATTTATATCCCTTTCCCCTTTACCTTAAGTCTCTCACCTTAGCCACCTTGGATTCCAGGAAAGTAACTGATGGATAACATATTTACAATGAGAAACTAAAACTACCCCTAAAGAAAGGAACAGTAGAGCCTTGCAGATCACCACACACCCCCCAAAAATAAGAGGATAATTATCTATAATGATGATTACTCTTGGCAAAGTAGTAATCATCTTATGGGAACCTGACTGCTCCCCTCAAGGATGAAAGTGATAACAGCAACTTCAGAACCCTTCAAAGAACCAAAAATAAGATGATGATCTACCTGACTGCTTAATGATGCATATACAACTCTCACCTCTTGCCCAAATTCATCCTCTGTTTAAACCTAAAGATCATTGTCTATATACACAAAAATGGGCTGAAAGACTTACTTTGCCTCTTTCTACGGTTTTCTTGTACCATGAAATAAATCTTCTTTCTTTGTACTTCGCCAATACTCTTTGTTTGTTGAACCAAGTTGCCAGACATAACATGTTGTAACTTCTGGAGTTAAACCTGTGGCCTACTGTTCCAGTTACATTACCATGAGCTTGTAGATTCTTATGAAGAACATGGCTATGGATCAGATCGTGTTTGAAAAAAATCCCAAAGGTAATCATTAAAACGGACTTTTAAAATGGTGATCACAAATAAAGTTGAACAAAACATTAATGTCCAAAAAAAGGTATTAAAAGAAACAAAAATGATATAAATCAGAAAATGGAAATAAAATTTGAATAATGAAGCAAAAGTTGCCACAAAAGGCTCCAAAAAGAAGCCATTTGCTGCCTTGTTGCCATATTAATTTTCTATGCTGTACTTCCATGAGCATAAATAACATGCCTGTTTTACCTGAACTGTTATTTGTTAACATAGATTTCAGATGCAAACCAATACAATAGTAGAAGAAATAAAAGAATATATTTCTCATTAAATTAAAAATTAATGAGACAGAAGTAGATATAATTTTCAGTATTTCCATTTTGTTTTCTTGTTAAAATTTAAAATTTAAATGATCTATTTAATAAATGTATCAATTCAGTAGAGCATTGTTAATCTATAATGAATATCATTAGAAGAAATATTCTTACAACAGTGGGAGAAGAAAGAGGCACTTTTTAAAATGTAAATGTGATTTTCCAATGCATTTTCAACTTAATAAAAATACAGTCATTGGAAATAAAAATTGATACAATCTAGCTTGTCAAATATATGCAATAGAGTGAAACGTTGAGTGAATCACAAGCAATTTTTTTTCTCATAAGAGTTTGAAATATTCCAAGGGAAATAGTCACTGGATGGTGCATTTTCAATGTAGGCAATTTTATATTGATAAATTGCTCCTTCTGCTTTTTTACATTTAGGAATATAGTAAGATATATTTCATTTTCCTTCATCAACTATAAAATTGCTATTTCTTGGTTTTTATATTATTATAGTTGAGATTATTAAATAATATGTGTTATATTTAGTTACTATGATTTTTCTGCTAAATATTTAAAGAAAGTAACTATTACTACAGTTGAAACAGTTTAATTTTGTCAAAAATATTCGGTCATTTAAAATATTTTTTAAAAGAAAAGAAAAAATAAAGTTTAAGTCTATTTAAACCAAATTCTTAATAGGTAAGCTTTCTTAATTAATATGTAAATATAAAAATTAGAATACAAGTGATAAGTACTCCTGTTTAAAAATTTTTAAGTTATCATTTAAAACTTTTTCCACCTTTCCTCTTGGCTACGTTTGAGATAACCCTGAGTACAAAGTGTAAATATCAGGGAATAATAACTAATCAATAATGCTTATACTTGAATAGCACTATTTCCAAAAAATAATGAAGAGATTTGAGTCCATTCCCACTAATTCATGTACTTTACTGTTGAATTTTTAATAAGTATTTTGTTCCATCTAGTTTTTTAGTGAATTTATAACAATTAATGATCTGTGATTTAAGAAATAACAAAAATCTCTGGGGATCCATTAGAAAAATATGTCAGTACTAAAGTATTCAGAATGAAAACCTAAATAAGATTCAATAAAATAATGAGATACATAGAATAAAAATATTATTTTTGATTATGCAAAGTTGTGAGATTTTTGCTTATGTCAATTTTATCAACTCAAGTGTTTATATTTTTCAATAGTAACAGAATCTTTTCTATGACTAAAACATGTGACAAAAGCCATAAGCCACTTAAAACAAATTATAAGACATTGAATATTTCATAAATTATTTTTCCTTTATTAATGGCATTTTTTCTGGTTATCTCTATGGAAAACAATAAGTCACTTAAAACATAAGACAAATTATAAGACACTGAATATTTCATAAATTGTTATTCTTTTATTAATGGCATTGCTTTTTTTCTGGTTATCTCTACGCAAATAATTAAAATTATTTTTAAATTACTTTAAAGTAAATTTTGCTATATGCTGATGAATCTTGAAACCATTTTCTTCTATTATAAAGAGATAGATTACCTGTAGGATGCCTTGTTGTTTTATATAGGGCTCATGGTGCAAAATTCTATAACATATTTCACCTTGGTGTAAAAGGAAATGAAACTCAAGACATAGTGTATTAGTTACCTTTGTATCCCTGTGATAAAATAACTGACATAAACAACTTAAGGGAAAATGGATTTATTTTGCTCATGGTAGGGCATGGTAGAGCAGAGTAGCTCTCATCATCATAGTAGGAGTCAGAAAGAGAACACCTGAGCTAGCTGGCTGTCTCCATTTCCCCCTTTTATGTCATCAGTTATTCTAATTTTTGTTAACTCTGTGGAAACATTCTTACAGACACACCCAACCCAATCAAAATTATCATCACATATAGAAAAAAATTCATGAGTTTGCTTACAAGCAGATAAGGTAGGGAATCACAATTCCTGAGCTCTGTGAGTCCAGAAACCACATTGAGACATGGGGGCTACACTTGGACAACTCTGATTATTTCTAGCCAGAATAATAACTGCCAACACATTAGGTGCATATAAAATTCAAGGACTAGCCCTTAAAATAGCTTTTAATTTCTCCTCACAGCTAGGAAAATCCCAATGTAGTAGAGCCTACAGGGTGAGTCTGCTGTGGGAAAAGAAGTCCACTGGCCTTTTCTGTTTTTTCTGTGCTTTTTTTTTAATTCAAAAGGCAGAAGATAGATCATAAACAATTGAACATTGTGACATCCTGTACTCCTGACCTGTGGAAAGCCTACCTACACCCCACCATGCTGAACCTGATCCCAGCAAGTATCTGCCTTCAGAAAAATGGCACACCATTTCTCCTCTCTGGCTGGTTTCAAAGCTGCCTGCATAAATATGCAGACCCAACAACTGAGTAACATGCACCAAGTGCATGTACCCTACCCCACCCCTTGGGGTAATAACCCAGTGTAGTCCCTGGGCAAATTGACTCTTCCTCCAAACAAAACTGAGGAACATAATCAGTGAATTGTAATTTACCACCAGTAGTGGGGGTGGGATAAAACACTGAGCCAGCTTTGGAGAATGGGGGTGGGGCAAGGAGACAAACTCTCAGTGAATGAAGATGTGACAAGGAATAAAGGCTGAAAGAGAGGGTGAGGCGACAAGCTAACTTGCCAGAGGAGCCAAACTGTCAGTGAGCAGAAGCATGAGGAGGCACAAAGGCTGAGATTGGAGTCATCAGCCAACTTCCCAAAGTGGGGGCATGGTGGATCACTAAACTAATCTCCTGGGACTGAGGATGGTACTGAAAACTGAATGGCCCCACCTTGCTGGGGAAGGAGCTGACTAGCCAGAGTTGCAGCAGTAGGGCAACAGAGCTGCTGCCTGGTGAAAATAACAGCAAATCAGACCACATTGCACAAACTGGTAGTGAGTAACCTCAGGTCCCAGTTGCAACCTGCTCTGTGGACAGAGGAACAAAATGCTGCTCACAGGCCAGTCATCTGGTGAGACTTCAGAGCTCCCACTTGTAATGGCCACCAGCCTATAAGACCAAGAGGAGCAGAAAATAAAACTTTCCAGCCATCTCCTTGACAAGATGTCTGACAAGAGGGGTAACACCTTTTCCCACAAAGCTCAGAATATCAAGCATCAATACCAGGATTGCATGCCAAAGGAATAAGTACAGAACTTTTACTCAGTAAACTAAGCTTTTGCTGTAGTTGTAACTGTATTTATTTTTTCAAGAGAGGTTTGGGGTTTCTTTTTATTTTATTAACTTCACCATAACTACTATCTTATCCCTATTCTTACCCCCTTACTTTCTTTCCTTTTCTTGTGCTACAGTCAGTTGTTCTCCTATCCAATTACTCTTTCTGCCCCTTCTCATCCACTCTCTCCCCCATCTTCTCCTCCCCCTCTTATACTTCCCCAGCCACCTACCATATTACCCCTCCCTCCTACACATTCATTATACCCTGACCAGCCTGCTGTACCAACTATACAACCCCCCAACCCCTGCAGTCTCTGATGCAAGCACCCTCTACTACAACAGTGAAAATACACCAAAACATACACAAGGACCACAAAACCAGTAGCCCACATACCTCTTTTCCCACCTGCCCTATCACCCTCCTTCCCATCCCCTTTTTAGCACCACCTTTAACAAGTACCCAAGTTTCTACCTATAGCCAAAGAACAATTACCCTCCCCCATCTTCTACTGTTTATAGATATTATCTCTAAGGGGTTTTCTAATAATATATAAATAACTAGTCTGGCAATGAACATGTAAATTTGTTATTGCTAATTTATACCTCTCAGACAGGAACAGAAATAGCACATCAGCCTAACTAAGAACTAAGCCAGTCACAAAACAAAAATAACAAGGGAAGAAAAAAAAAAGCAATTTAAACTGTCTACTATCCGATAAAGAACATACTTGCATAGCACCAATTAGTATGATCAGGAAAAGATTGCAGCAAGGAAACTACACTCCTCAAAAAAAAAAAAAATTCAACGAAAGATTTAGTGGGAAATGAAGAAAATGAATACCCAGCTCCTGACCCTAACAAAATGATGGTAAATGTCGCTAATGAGCCAAGTGGCATCAATAAAAAATCTTTCAAAGAGGAAATCATGGAAGAGATCACTGAGAAACTCATGGAGCAGATACTAGACATTGTTAACAAGAAAGTACAAGATGCACTCAAGAAATTTCAAGACACCACAAACCAAATTCTTGTGAAGACACAGAAACAACTAAATGAACTCAGAGAGAATTTCAGTAAACACCAAAGAGAAACAAAGGAGACTATAAAAAATATGAAATAAAAAAGACAACACAAGATATGAAAGCAGAGTTGAACAAAGGTATGGAAAAACCTCAGAAAAAAAAAATCAAACAGAAATCCTGGAAATAAAAAGTTCCTCTAGTTAAACAAAAAGCACACTGCAAGCCACTGCAGCAGGCTGAAACAAGTGGAAGAATTGCAGAGGTGGAAGGTAAAACAGAAGAACTTTTAGTCAAACAACTCAAGAGCTGTGAAAGGAATAAGCAAGAACGCAGCAAATCCATCAAAAGATCAAACCTGAGACTCACGGGCATTGAAGAAGGAGAAGAGGTACAAGGCAAAGGGATGCAAAATATATTCAACAAAATAATAAAAATTTCCCAAACCTTAAGAAAGAATTGCCCATTCAGGAAAGGAAGCCTCTAGGACACCAAGCAGACTTGACCAAAATAGAACCCCTCCAGGCATCACAATGTACTGTGGGGCCACAAGCTAAAAGAAACAGGGCCAAATAACCATGGACTGAATCCTCTGAAACCATGAACCAAAATAAATCTTTCCTCCTCATAAGTTGTTTAGTTCAAGCATTTGGTCACAGTGATGGAAAGCTAGCTAATACAGAATGTTGGTACTGAAAGTGGAGGCATTGCTGTGACTAAAAGTGATGTGGATCAGAAGCATTTAGAATTAGTTTGCAGGGAGAGTTTGGAAGACCTTGGAGAAGCAAGCTAGAAAAAGAAAAGAAAGCTCTAAACTCAGCTTGATGTGAAATTCTGGTAAGGACACAGAAGACTGAGTTCTAATAAGAATGTAGACGGTAAAGCTTATGTTCATGAGGGTTCAGACAGATATAAAGACAGTATGGAGAGGATTCCAAGATGGTGGCTAGAGGTAGGAAGCAGAAAGCGACCCTCCTATAGTGAAATCTTGGAGAGACGCTGGAGACACACTTTGCAGGCATAATCACTGAGAAAAGGCATAATTTTGACCCCTCCACATCTCCAGCTGGTGCAGAGAATCTCCACTTCATGTTAAACAGAGGAGGGCCCCCAGGGCCGCCAGTGGCCGGCGCCCATACGGCTTGGGAAGACGCGGGCCAGCTTACTGTCGATTAGTACACTAATACTCCCTGTTTATACCTTTGAAACTCTCTTGTCTGATACCTTGTTCTGCTTTCTCCCTCTTGTCTGTATATTTGTTTTCCCCTTATCTTTAACTTCTTTCTTTCCATCTCAGCTCACTCTTCCATTCTAAATATTACCATTGTTATTATTACAAGCTAGAAAATACTTAATTACACACAGTACAGGTACAGTAACAACACCAAGGACAATGATGGGAAGACAGAAAAAACAGGGAAATGAGTTTCCCCACAGCAAAAAATTAGTACAGGAACCAGAGGGGAATGAAGAGAACAGAAACTCAGATCCAGACTCCAACAAAATGAAGATAAACTATGCCAAAGGACCCAAGGAAGCCCACAAGAATAATTTAAAAGAAGACATACTACAAGTACTCAATGAGAATTTTATAGAGATGATATTGGATAGGGTCAATCAAAATGTACAGGGGACACTCAAGAAATAACCAAGACAATAAAAATAGAGAATTTGAAAAAGCAAAAGAAGAAATAAAGGAAACCATAGAAGCACTTATAAACACCAAAGTGAAAGAGAGAACACAATGAATAAATGGATAAATGAACTCAGGACAAAAATAGACAACATTAAAGAAGAAAACTGCCAGGATATGGAAAACCTCAGAAAAAAAAACGAAACAGAACTGCAAAACAAAATGTAAGGCCAATCCATCAGAATAGAAGAAACAGAAGACAGAATCTCAGAACTTGAAGATGAAATGGTAATTAAAGGAAAAACCGAAGAACTATTAATTAAACAACTCAAGACCTGTGAAAAGAAAATGCAAGAACTCACTGACTCCATCAAAAGACCAAACTTGAGAACCATGGGCAACAAAGAAGGAGAAGAGGTGCAAGCAAAGGGAATGCGTAATATATTCAACAAAATAATAACGGAAAATTTCCCAAATCTAGAGAAAGATATTCCCATACAAATGCAAGAGGCCTCCAGGACACCAAACAGACCAGATCAAAATAGAACTACTCCATGACATATCATCATTAAAACAACAAGTTCAGAAACTAAGGAAAGAATATTGAAGGCTGTAAGAGAGAAAACACAAGTAACATACAAAGGTAAACCCATCAAAATCACAGCAGACTTCTCAACAGAAACATTACAAGCAAGAAGAGTGTGGGGTGAGATCTTCCGGGCACTGAATGAAAATAACTTCAACCCCAGGATACTCTACCTAGCAAAGCTATCATTCAAAATAGATGGAGCAATAAAAGTCTTCCATGATAAGCAGAAACTAAAACAATATGTGACCACAAAGCCACCATTACAAAAGATTCTGCAAGGGATCCTGCACACAGAAAGTGACACCCAACTTAACCATGAAAAGGTAGGCAGCAGCAAACCACAGGATAAGAAAAAGCAAGACAGTAGAGAGTAACCTCAAGTTAGGTACACACAATCAAACCTTCAAACAACTAAGACAACTAAATGGCAGGAATCACCACATACCTATCAGTACTAACGCTTAATGTTAATGGACTTAATTCACCCATCAAAAGACACTGTTTGACAAAATGGATTAAAAAAGAAGACCCAACAATTTGTTGCTTATAGGAGACTCATCTCACTGACAGAAATAAGCATATGCTTAGGATGAAAGGCTGGAAGAAGATTTACCAAGCCAGTGGCCCCCAAAAACAAGCAGGAGTAGCAATACTTATCTCTGACAAAGTAGACTTCAAACCTACATTGATCAAACGAGATAAAGAAGGACATTCCATACTAATAAAAGGGGAAATAGACCAAAAGGAAATAATAATCATCAATCTGTACACACCCAATGTCAACGCACCCAATTTCATCAAACATACCCTGAAAGACCTAAAAGCATATATAAACGCCAACACAGTAGTTGTGGGAGACTTTAACACTCCATTATCATCAACAGATAGGTCATCCAAACAAAAACTCAATAAAGAAATCCAAGATCTAAAATATGCAATAGATCAAGTGGACCTAGTAGATGTCTACAGAACATTTCATCCAACCTCTACACAATATACATTCTTCTCAGCAGCCATGGAAACTTCTCCAAAATAGATCATATCCTAGGGCACAAAGCAAGCCTCAGCAAATATAAGAAAATAGAAATAATACCATGCATACTATCTGACCACAATGCAGTAAAAGTAGAACTCAACAACAAACGTAAAGACAAAAAACATGCAAACAGCTGGAAACTAAATAACTCATTACTTAATGAAGAATGGACCATCGATGCAATAAAAGAGGAAATTAAAAAGTTCCTGGAAGTCAATGAAAATGAAAACACAACCTACCAGAACCTATGGGACACACCTAAGGCAGTCTTGAGAGGAAAGTTTATAGCCATGAGTGCATATATTAAAAAGATTGAAAGATCCCAAATCAATGACCTAATGATACATCTCAAACTCCTAGAAAAACAAGAACAAGCAAATCCCAAAACAAATAGAAGGAGAGAAATAATAAAAATAAGAGCTGAAATCAACGAAATAGAAACCAAAAAAACCATACAAAGAATTAATGAAACAAAAAGTTGGTTCTTTGAAAAAATAAACAAGGTCGATAGACCCCTGGCAAACCTGACTAAAATGAGGAGAGAAAAAACCCAAATTAGTAGAATTAGGAATGCAAAAGGGGAGATAACAACAAACACCATGGAAGTCCAGGAAATCATCAGAGACTACTTTGAGAACCTATATTCAAATAAATTTGAAAATCTAAAAGAAATGGACAGATTTCTAGATACATATGATCATCCAAAACTGAACCAAGAGGAAATTAATCACCTGAATAGACCTATAACACAAAATGAAATGGAAGCAGCAATCAAGAGTCTCCCCAAAAAGAAAAGTCCAGGACCTGACGGATTCTCTGCTGAATTCTATCAGACCTTTAAAGAAGAACTGATACCAACCCTCCTTAAACTGTTCCATGAAATAGAAAGGGAAGGAAATCTGCCAAACACATTTTATGAAGCCAGTATTACACTTATCCCAAAACCAGGCAAAGACACCTCCAAAAAGGAGAACTATAGGCCAATCTCCTTAGTGAACATTGATGCAAAAATCCTCAACAAAATAATGGCAAACCGAATTCAGCAGCACATCAAAAAGATTATTCACCACGACCAAGTAGGCTTCATCCCAGGGATGCAGGGTTGGTTCAGCATACGAAAATCAATAAACGTAAAAAACCACATTAACAGAAGCAAAGGCAAAAACCACTTGATCATCTCAATAGATGCAGAAAAAGCCTTTGATAAGATCCAACATCATTTCATGATAAAAGCTCTAAGAAAACTAGGAATAGAAGGAAAGTTCCTCAACATTATAAAAGCTACATATGACAAACCTACAGCCAGCATTATACTTAATGGAGAAAAACTAAAACCATTCTCTCTAAAATCAGGAACCAGACAAGGATGCCCACTATCTCCACTCCTATTCAACATAGTACTGGAATTCCTAGCCAGAGCAATTAGGCAAGAAGAAGGAATAAAAGGAATACAAATAGGTAAAGAAACTGTCAAAATATCCCTATTTGCAGATGACATGATCCTATACCTTAAAGACCCAAAAAACTCTACTCAGAAGCTTCTAGACATCATCAATAGCTATAGCAAGGTAGCAGGATATAAAATCAACATAGAAAAATCATTAGCATTTCTATACACTAACAATGAGCAAACGGAAAAAGAATGTATGAAAACAATTCCATTTACAATAGCCTCAAACAAAATCAAATACCTACGTGTAAACCTAACAAAAGATGTGAAAGACTTCTACAAGGAAAACTATACACTTCTGAAGAAAGAGATTGAGGAGGACTATAGAAAGTGGAGAGATCTCCCATGCTCATGGATTGGTAGAATCAACATAGTAAAAATGTCAATACTTCCCAAAGTAATCTACATGTTTAATGCAATTCCCATCAAAATTCCAATGACATTCATTAAAGAGATTGAAAAATCTACTGTGAAATTTATATGGAAACACAAGAGGCCACGAATAGCCAAGGCAATACTCAGTCAAAAGAACAATGCAGGAGGTATCACAATACCTGACTTCAAACTATATTACAAAGCAATAACAATAAAAACAGCATGGTACTGGCACAAAAACAGACATGAAGACCAGTGGAACAGAATAGAGGATCCAGATATGAAGCCACACGACTATAAGCAACTTATCTTTGACAAAGGAGCTAAAAATATACGATGGAGAAATAGCAGCCTCTTCAACAAAAACTGCTGGGAAAACTGGTTAGCAGTCTGCAAAAAACTGAAACTAGATCCATGTATATCACCTTATACCAAGATTAACTCAAAATGGACCAAGGATCTTAATATCAGACCCCAAACTCTTAAGTTGATACAAGAAAGAGTAGGAAATACTCTGGAGTTAGTAGGTATAGGTAGAACTTTCTCAATGAAACCCCAGCAGCACAGTAACTAAGAGATAGCATAGATAAATGGGACCTCATAAAACTAAAAAGCTTCTGTTCATCAAAAGAAATGATCTCTAAACTGAAGCGAACACCCACAGAGTGGGAGAAAATGTTTGCCAACTATACATCAGACAAAGGACTGATAACCAGAGTATACAGGGAACTTAAAAAACTAAATTCTCCCAAAACTAATGAACCAATAAAGAAATGGGCACGTGAACTAAACAGAACTTTCTCAAAAGAAGAAATTCAAATGGCCAGAAAACACATGAAAAAATGCTCACCATCTCTAGCAATAAAGGAAATGCAAATTAAAACCACGCTAAGATTCCACCTCACCTCTGTTAGAATAGCCATCATCAGCAACACCACCAACAACAGGTGTTGGCGAGGATGTGGGGAAAAAGGAACCCTCTTACACTGTTGGTGGGAATGTAGACTAGTACAACCACTCTGGAAAAAAATTTGGAGGCTACTTAAAAAGCTGGACATCGATCTACCATTTGATCCAGCAATACCACTCTTGGGGATATACCCAAAAGACTGTTACTCCAGAGGCACCTGCTCATCCATGTTTATTGCAGCACTATTCACAATAGCCAAGTTATGGAAACAGCCAAGATGCCCCAGCACTGATGAATGGATTAAGAAAATGTGGTATCTATACACAATGGAATTTTATGCAGCCATGAAGAAGAACAAAATGTTATCATTCGCTGGTAAATGGATGGAATTGGAGAACATCATTCTGAATGAGGTTAGCCTTGCCCAAAAGACCAAAAATCGTATGTTCTCCCTCATATGTGGACATTAGATCAAGGGCAAACACAACAAGGGGATTGGACTATGAGCACATAATAAAAGCGAGAGCACACAAGGGAGGGGTGAGGATAGGCAAGGCACCTAAAAACCTAGCTAGTATTTGTTGCCCTTAACGCAGAGAAACTAAAGCAGATACCTTAAAGCAACTGAGGCAAATAGGAAAAGGGGAACAGGAACTAGAGAAAAGGTTAGATCAAAAAGAATTAACCTAGAAGGTAACACCCATGCACGGGAAATCAATGAGTCAGCTCCCTGTATAGCTATCCTTATCTCAACCAGCAAAACCCTTGTTCCTTCCTATTATTGCTTATACTCTCTCTACAACAAAATTAGAAATAAGGGCAAAATAGTTTCTGCTGGGTATTGAGGGGGGGGAGAGGGAGGTAGCAGAGTGGGTGGTAAGGGAGGGGGTGGGGGCAGGGGGGAGAAATGAACCAAGCCTTGTGTGCACATATGAATAATAAAAGAAAAATTAAAAAAAAAAAAGACAGTATGGATGTAGAATAGAGGCCACCCATGTTACAACATGGCAAAAAATTTGGCTTCCTTTTGTCTATGCCCTGATACTCTATGAAAGGATGAGTTAAACTTGAGGGACTAGTTAATCTGGAAGAGGAAATTTCAAAATAGAAGAGTATTCATGACAGGCATAGTTATTATGGAGTGCTTTTAGCCAAGAATCAGGAAGAAAGAGAAGCAGACTGAATTTTTAGTAAAACTTGGGGTATAACCAGAAAGAGTGTGTTTTAAGGTTATAGCAAGGAGTGTAGAGTTGCTGAGGATGACAAATTCTTTGTACTATGAAAATAGGATAGAAACCTCAAAGGAATCTCAAGAATTGTCAAGACACAACCTATGGTCAGACTTGCAGTATAGATACCTCATTTTAAAAATTTTCTTTGAGAAGAGAGCCCCAGTGTACTGTGTTTGCACAGAGCACCTGGGGAATTATTTTCCCAGAATTCATTTCCTAATGATCAGTCATCAAGGCACTCAGAGGCCATTACTGGTGTCAAACAGAGTAATATAGAGAAGATGAATTTGATCAAAGTACATTATATACATGTATGTAAAAACCACAATGCAAACCCTATGTGCAATTAATTTATGCTAATAAATTTTTTAAAGAAAAACTCAATTTATAATGTAAGCAAATTATATTTTTAATCAATAAAATTTTTATTGCTGTCTTTCAGCAGATAAGGTTGTATTTCCTAAGAATAGCATTTAAAAGAGAATATACTTTGGGGTCATGTTTATAGTAAAATCACCTGCTATTAGTATAACCAGCAATATGAAAAGAAAAAAACTACTCAAAGAATGACTATTTGTAAATATATTTTAGCAAAAGTAGTGACATACATATATGTCAAAAATAGAATAAAAGTCTTAATTAGCTTAATAATGAATTGCTTCCCCACAAAGACAAAGGCAAAAGTACATGTGTCATTAAAAACATCATAAGCTACTTTAACAGAACTTTTTTAAAAAAATAAAATTCAGCCAACTATGAATACCTTCTTGGAGGGTCCCAGATGAAATGAAGTAAAAAAAGATAAATAAAGGAGGAATGAAAGGAAGGAAGGAAGGAAAAGAAGTTGTATAAGTAAATGTGTATGTGTATGAATGCATAAGTATGTGTAAGAATATCTACATAATTTTGAATATATGATTCTTCCTTCAACAGCAGAATGTTTATACACAGATATTTCTGTGCTGATTACTTTGAGTATTTATAAAAATTCTATAAGTATTTTAGATTCTGATTCATGAAATCTTTATTTTCCTTTTGTCTACAATCTTTGAATTCCCATTTTGTTGTTTTCAAATGGGTACAACTTTTTCAAATTCCATAATTAGGTTAGATGGTACTGATATAAAGTGACAACACATGTTATCATTAATTAAAGACCAGATCCTCCTTAAATTGTTGACCCAAAATTATTTAATACAGTGAAATGAAGACTCATTTTGTTGCTTATGAACTCCCTGAGTTAGCCATCATAATCCAGTGTAAATCAATGGAGCAAGTAAAAGATGGGAAGTATTATAGAAAGCTTAATTGCAGTTGATCACTATTGTCATTTGGCCATGAAAAATTCTGTGTAATTGTGCTCTACCTTGTTTTCTGTATTATGTGAACTGCTATGATTTGAATGTGTCCATTCCAAAATTCATATTGAAAACCTATTTACTAAGGTAACAGTAATGGGAGTTGTGGCCTTCTGAGGGATCATTAAGACTCTATCCTCCTGAATGGATTAAAGTGGTTATACAAAGTCACTTTAATTTTAAAATTTTTTAAAGGGACAAGATCTGACATTATAATAAGGAATTAAATGCAGGAGTACCAGAGTAGACAGTCCCCTCCCATTTCCTTTTTCTTTATTGTTGTGCTGGGTGCAGGTACATTTCAGCGACTACAAAAGTTCTTACAATGCATCAAATATATCATATTTGAATCCCCCCCTCACTGCTCTTCCCCCTTCTTCCCCTAATTCCTGGAATAGTTTCAAAAAGTATCATTTCTGCATTTACACACATGTGTATACATTGTTTGCATCATATTCACCCTCCTACCTCTTTCCTCACTACCTCAACCTGTTCCACCCTCCTGTTCTCCAACTAGGTAGAAGATAAAACAAGAAATATGACATTTTGCTACATTGAGATAAAAATAGCTATACAGGGAGTTGCCTTGTGATGTTCCCATGCATGTGTGTATTATAGCTCCAGTTGATTCTCTTCCGTCTTCTTCACTCCTCCCTAGTTTGCATCCCATGGTGGCCCCATAATAGTAGTCTCTGCTACAGATTTTCAACTGATCAGTTTTATTGTTCCTGAATTTCTCAGATTAATGACAAATTACTGTCTGAGTACCTTGGATGTTCACCAGGAATAGAACAAAGATTGATTTAAGGAGAAGTACTGGTGAACATATTAACAAAATTGCAGGGAAATATATGTAAATAATAATGCATAATTAAGGGTCATTCTGAATTAGATATTTCAGGATAATTATTATTTAGATTACTATATATGTGAGAATCTTAGTATATTACTAATTTCTTGGTTCTATTCAATTTTAACTTTGTCTTCTTCATTTAATAATATTAAAGACAATCCTCATTTCTACTAATAAGAGGATTAAATAAATTATGAAATTTAGAAAGAATAATTGATAAACATACCAATTTAGAATATCTATTGATTACACTAAAATTGAATTTTTTTATAGACTTAGATAAAAATATATAAACCCTGGGATAAATGAGCTTCAGTGAAGGGAGTGAAATTAAAAATGATCTATATGTTACATTCTAAGAACTTTTGTAAATTCTACAGTGTTCCCTATCCAGCACAACAATTAAAAGAAAGGAAATAAGAATACATACCTGAAAAACAGGAATTTATACTTGAGTTTAGAAAATTACTATGTTTCTTGAGAAGATTCAAAAATATAAAGATGTCTGCTTTTATTTTTCATATTTTATTAATGTATACTAATGTAAGGAATTTCATTATATGTACATATGTATACACACATTTATATATAATTGACTTGTATAATGGACTTTGATCATTATCAACCTCTTTATTACTCCTATGCCTGTTCCACTTTCTCATCTTCCTTTTCCTCTTCCACATCTTTCATAATACCATTTTTATTTTCATGTCCTTATTCTGTTGAGGGACTGGGTATTGAACTCAGGGCTTTGTGCATGCAAGGCAAGTCCCCTACCACTTTAGCTAATGTGTCCAGCCCTCTTGTCTTATAGTTTGATTTGAGAAAGATCTCTTCAATGTTAATAATATTGGCCTGGAACTTGAGATACTCTTGCTTTTACTACCTGAGTAACTAGGAGTATAGCTATGCACCACCATGCCTGGCACATTTTTTTTCCTGGTTTTCATACATGAAAGAATGCATGAAAATCCTGTCTTTATGGGACTGACTTATTTCACTTAAAATAATAACCTACAGCTCCATCCATTCTCTTTCAAATGACATAATTTCATTCTCCCTTGTGCCTGAGTTAAATTTTGTTGTGTAAATATCTCACATTTTCTTTATCAATTCATTAGTTGATGGACACCTAGTCTGATTCTGTAATTTGGTTACCATTAACAGTGCCATCATGAGTATGTAGATCACTCTAGACTTTGGTTCTTTGAGCTCTGTATTCAGCATTAGTATCACTGGATCAATGGAAGTTCTAGGTTCATTTTTCTTTTATAATTTTAATGGATTTAGTTTTTTATTTTCAGATATGAATATACTATATTTTAATCACAGTCTTCCCTCTTTACCCTTTCCTTTTGGCCTTTTGCCTCTTGCTAGTTCTCACCCACAGATATTCTCCATTTTATGGTCAGGTCATTTTATTTCACTTTGTATTCTAAATATAAAAGAAATCATGCAATTTGTCTTTCTGAATCTGGCTTATTTTGTTTAAAATTTGTTCTCCAGTTGGATCTGTTATCCTGTAAATGGCACAGCTTTTTATGGCTGAATAATACTCAGTTGTGAATATATTTAAAAGCTTCTGAATATCAAAGAAACAATTACAAGAATGAAGAAACAGCCTGTGGAATGGAAGAAAATCTTTGTCACTTCTTCACTGACAAGTGATTAGGATCCTGAGTATATAAAGAGCTCAAAAATTTAATTCTAAGAAACAGATAATATAGTTAATAAAGGGGAAAATAAATTGAAGAGGCAGTTTTCAAAAGAAGATGTACAAGTGACTAATAAGTACTATGTGAAGAAATATTCAGCATCCTTAGGCAAAAAGGAAATCCAAATCCACACAATACTGAGATTCCATCTCACCAAAGTCAGAAAGGTTAACAACAAGAAAACAAGCAATAGCAAATGCTGGTGATACCTTTGTTTGCTTTTGATGGGAACAAAAATTAATGCCAACACTATGTTAATCATTATTTTTAGTTTTGGGGGGAACATGCATAATGATGCCCATAGTGAATAAGAATTCTTTTCCCTTGTACTCACCAGCATTTGTTTTTATTTTTTTGATGGATTCCATTCTGACTGAAGTGAGATAGAATCTCAATGTAGTTTTAATTTGAAATCTGACTAAATTTAGCCACTAATGCTATTAAAAAAATTATGTAGTGATGGCACAAAACTTCTCTTTTGATTAAGCCACTGTTTTCTACCTTTCTCTGTCTGGTTCTTCCACCCAGTTACCTACATGTGGATTCTAATGGCACAAGCAGGACAAGGCAAGCAAATCTCTTCCTGGGTGGCCCTTTCCTTTCATCTGAACCACAAACATAAATCTGTTTTCTAATGATTACTTTAGTGTAAATGAATAATTGTATGAAAACTGACTTGAAGGAATGAAGAAACAAGACTAGCTAGAAATACCCACAACATAACATAATTGAGCAGTGAATCAATATCACATATTAAATATTTATATAGGTTCTATAAATAAAATCACTACATCTATGAGGACACATGAAGGAAACCATATAGAAAACTAAGAAATTGATACACATATCTTTAGAGATGTAATATGTAGTGTCAGTATTTCACATCAGGGAAAGAGAAATGTTAAATGGAAAAATGTGAAATCAATAAGAAGTCAAAAAGAAACTAACAACTGTGAAATTACTGGAATTGAATACAAAAAAAATTTGGACACTAAAAATACAATATCCAAATTATCAGTGAGAAGTTTTTATTTTCACAGTTATTTAAAAATGGTAATTAAAACTGCAATGCAATATAGTTACTTATAATTTAGGGTCTGCATTTCAAAGGAACATTTAAAAACTCTAAAATGAAACTAAAAGAAAATGCAAAGCATCAATAAACTTGTGGCACAATTAGACTGCTCAATCATTGTTATTGGTGGTGGAAATTAGTTCCCAACCTTTTGGTTATTAATTAATCATCCCACATCTAATAAGGATTTCTCCAGAAGCATATACATATTTCCATCAAAGAAACATATTATTCAATTTTCGTAGAGGCACTACTCGTAATAACAGCAAACTGGAGGAAAATGCTGAAACTGATGTTTATTAAAAGTAAAAATGACACCTAATGTGTGACACATTAATCCCCCAAATTCTATATTCCAATAACAATAAATGCTTTCAAGGTCACACCACTCAACCAATAAATCTCACAAATGATACTGACCAAGAGAATAATGTATATGCTGAATGATACCACATTCCACGAAGTTAGGATAGTGTTACCTTTTTAGGACGGTTTTGAAATAAGAAGGCCTTTATAATGCAGACAATCACAGCAATGTTGAAACTCAGCTGGAGACATTTGTGCATTTATGTGTGTAAAAATGATACAAGAATAGAAGGTTAAAAATCACTTAGAAAGCACAAGCCTACCTGACAGAAAAAATAGCCTAAGGAAATGAGCCATGTAGCAGAAAAGAACTGCTGTATTCAACTCAAAACTTGAAGGGATGTTCAATCTCTTCAAAAATGGAAAAATAATACAGCCAAGGTGAAATACTGTTTTTCATTTATCAAATTAAAAATCCTTACAAATATATAGTATACAGTGATGGTAATTGTTCAGGGAGAAAGATAACATATGGAATTTGGCATAACTTTTCTGGTAAAGAGTTTGCAATATGCACTAATATTTTCATTCATAAATGGAAAAATTGTCCACAGTCATCAATGTGAAGACATATCAGTATTTTTAATTCAATCTGAAAATATCTGATGAAACTCTTACTTTTTCCTAAAAACAAGATATGGAGGGTGGGGGGGCTGGTGTACTGGAGCACCAGAGATCGTGGTGTTTAGATACAAAACTGTCAGAAAAGTAAAAATAATGTGATTTTTTTCTATTAATATACATTGTAATAACATATAGAATACCCAAGTTGTACAATATCAGACACAATATATTTCAGGGAAGTTGTGAAAATGATAAATAAGTACTAACATAACAACTTGTCCACAACACAAGAAAGATAGTGAGAAGAAATTTATGATTGGTTTATTTTTATTGAAACATTACCAGATAGGTAAATAGTAAGTAGATTAATATGTAGATTAGTAAATTGAGCAATTGTTACAAGTGACATAAATATAGACACTGACAGGGGTATGAATATATTTTGGAAGACAGTACACTAGTGAATATAAGTGAAAGAGGAATCAATTTCATAGAAACAACCTCTGCTTTCTGTTCCTTGAAAAGAAGTCATCATGAAGTAGTGTTGGATCTTGTTGAAGCCTTTTTCTGCGTCTATTGAGATGATCAAGTGATTTTTGTCTTTGCTTCTATTGATGTGCTGTATTACATTTATAGATTTATGTATGTTGAACCACTCCTGCATCCCTGGGATGAAGTTGACTTGGTCATGGTGTATGATCTTTCTGATGTGTTGTTGGATTCGGTTTTGCATTATTTTATTAAGGATTTTTGCATTGATGTTCATTAAGGAAATTGGGCTATAGTTCACCTTTTTGCAGGTGTTTTTGTCTGGTTTTGGGATGAGAGTAATATTGGCTCCATAAAATGAGTTAGGCAGTCTTCCTTCCCTTTCTATTTTGTGGTACAGTTTAAGGAGGGTTGGTATTAGTTCTTCTTTAAATGTCTGATGGATTTCAGCAGTGAATCCATCAGATCCTGGACTGTTCTTTTTTGGGAGAGTCTTAATGGCAGCTTCTATTTCTTTTTGTGTTATAGATCTATTCAGGTGATTAATATCTTCTTGGTTCAGTTTTGGGTGGTTGTAAGTTTCTAGAATTCTGTCCATTTCTTCAAGATTTTCAAATTTATTAGACTATAGTCTCTCAAAATAGTCTCTAATGATTTCCTGGATTTCCATGGTATTTGTTGTTTTCTCCCTTTTTGCATTTCTGATTTACTGATTTGGATTTTCTTTCTCCTCATTTTAGTCAGGTTTGTCAGTAGTCTGTCAATCTTATTTATTTTTTCAAAGAATCAGCTTTTTGTTTCATTGCTTCTGTGTATGGTTTTTAGTTTCTATGTCACTGATTTCAGCACATATTTTAATTATTTCTTTCCTTCTACTTGTTTTGGGATTTGCTTGTTCTTGTTTTTGTAGGAGTTGGAGCTGCAGTATTAGGTCATTGATGTGAGATCTTTCTGTCCTTTTAATATATGCACTCGTGGCTATAAACTTTCCTCTTAGGACTGCCTTTACTGTGTCCCATAGGTTGTAGTAGGTCATGTTTTCATTTTCGTTAATTTCCAGGAACCTTTTAATTTCCTTTTTTATTTCATCAATGACCCATTCGTCACTGAGCAATGTGTTGTTCCATTTCCAATTGTTTGCATGTTTTTATGGCTGTTTTTGTTATTGATTTCTAGTTTTATTGCCTTGTAGTCAGACAGAATGCATGGGATTATGTCAATTTTTTTATATTTACTGAGGATTGCTTTGTGACTTAAGATATGAACAATTTTGGAGAAGGTTCCATGGGCTGCTGAGAAGAATGTATATTGTGCAGAAGTTGGATGAAATATTCTGTAGACATCAGCTAGGTCTGGCTCTAAGAAAACTAGGAATAGAAGGAATGTACCTCAACATTGTAAAGGCTATATATAACAAACCTATAGCTAACATCATATTTAATGATAACCAGAACATACAGGGAACTTAAGAAACTAAACTCTCCTAAAATCAATGAACCAATTAAGAAATGGTCAACTGAACTAAAAAGATCTTTCTCAAAAGAAGAACTTCAAATGGCAAAAAACACATGAAAAAATGCTCACCATTATAACCCCTGTTAGAATAGCTATCAACAAAAATAGCACCAATAACATGTGTTGGCAAGGATGTGGGGAAAAAGGAACCCTAATCCATTGCTGGTGGGAGTGCAAGCTGGTGCAACCACTCTGGAAAAAAATTTGGAGGCTTCTTAAAAATCTAAACATAGACCTGCCATATGATTCAGCAATACCACTCCTCAGGATATACCCAAAGGAATGCAATACAGGCACCTGCACATCCATGTTTATTGTAGCGCTATTCACAATAGTCAAGTTATGGAAACAACCAAGATGCCCCACTACTAATGAAAGGTTTTACCTGTACACAATGAAATTTTACCCAGTCATGAAGAAAAATGAAATCTTATCATTTGTAGGTAAATGGATGGGACTGGAGAACATAATTCTGAGTGAGGTTAGCCACACTCAGAAGACCAAAAATCGTATGCTCTCCCTCATATGCGGACTTTAGATCTAGGGCAAATGCAGCAATGTTTTTGTACTTGGATCACACAACAAGAGGAGAGAACATACAGGAGATATAGGAATAGGTAGAAAACCCAAAACATGAAAGCGTTTGTTGTCCCTACTGCAGAGGAACTAATACAGAAACCTTAAAGCAACAGAGGATAACATGAGAAGGGGATCAGGAACCAGTGTAAAGATCAGTTAGAGATGAATCAACATGGGTTATAACACATTTGTACATGAAAGCAATGCTAGGAATCTTTCTGTATAGCTATCCTTAACTCAACTAGCAAAAAGGATTTGTCTTCCTTATTATGCTTATGTGTTTTCTTCAACAAAATTAGAGATAAAGGCAGAACTGGTTCTTCCTGAAAGTGAGGGGGGTGGGGGGAGAATGTGGAGAGGGGATGGGTGGAAGTTGGGGGAGGGGGACGGGGGGAGAAATGACTCAAACAATGTGCACACATGTGAATCGGTGAATAATAAAAAAAAAGAAAAGAGGTCATCCTTATGTATGTCTCTAAAGAGTATATTATTTTTGTATTTCTTAATTCTGGAGGTATGTATAAGCAGGATTTTAAAGGTTTTATGTGGTCCAGATCCTATGCACACAGACAGAAGCACTCATGCACACATAATTCAAATATCTTTCATTCAGTGCAGTGACAAATGTATGCAATGAATAAGACTACATTTGCATTCTACAAAGCTATTCAAAATTCTACATAATTTGAAAAAATAGCATATTGATGACAACTAATTCTAATTTTTATGAACAATAACAACAATATCACTTTCTGTATCACCAGCCTGTGAGACTGAAAAATGTCACAAAAGAATAGGTGGGAGATGGCTCAGTGTCAGCACAGGCTTTATTCTGGAGAAGAAACCTGCCAAGGTGTATCCAGTAAGAGAGCTAGAGTCTACTATGCTTTTAGGTTTGAGGTAGATATGGAGAGCTGGTGTAAAAGTACCAGGAAGTATGTTGGGAGAGAAATTTTTTTGGGGGGGATTGCTAAGGAATGCAGTTGCTGGGCACTGTCTTTGGTGTCCACAGATAAAGGTTAACAACTGTCTGTCATTCTTTGGGGTTGGGTGGGAGTTTTCAGTAAGCCACCTGTGAGAGGTAGGGGATCTGGTCCTAAAATGTCTGCCTTTACTGCTAACCATAATGCTATCTGCCATTACTTTTTATAAATAACAAGAAAAGGCAAAATGTAAATCTGTATGCTTTAAAAACATATAGAAACTTAAAAAAAAAGATGTAATTCACTTGTTAAAAGTGGACCCATCTTAACCATAATGTATTCATTGTGCTTTATTTCAATAACTAACCTTCCAAAAACATTGTTCTCAATTTGTAATTCATTTCTTCTGTTTTGGTACTGGACTTGGAAACTGCTTTTGCTTCAGAGTAACACATGATAAGGCAGAAGAAAACACAGTGGACACACAGCTGAGTAAACAAAATGAACAAAATTCCATGTTGTCATTCATTGTGTCCACACAACTGGATTCCAAATTCCCAATGCTACCATTTTATTTTAAAATTTAAGTTTCCTATTTATTCTGGGGTTGGCATACTTTTACAGAAGCAGTCATTTTTTAATTTTCTTTAATATCAATTAGGTCCACATGATTTTTAAGCTCTTAGGATACAGATAAAAAAAGTTGATATTTTGTTGTATATGTACAAAATATTTTTCTTATTATCCTAAAGCATTTGATCAAAGAACATGAATAAGACACAAATGTAAAAATATTTTTGGTTTTCATAGTTATCTACAAGTTGATAAAATGGAGAATAATGTGCAAAAGTTGTCTTAATATCTGGAAATAGTCAATAAGAAAAAAACACACAAAAATTCAAATGTACAGAAAAAAGAATTCTAAGCTACAGGGATACAAAATATCTTCAGTAATGAAAAAGTAAATTGAGGAAATCTAAACATCTAGAAAGAAAATGGATTTTTTTTAAAATTACGTTACCAATATTTAACATAAATATCACAAAACAAGAATCAGGACCTACACTATAAAACACTAGAAATGACTTGGGAAAATAAATCTACCTATGACCTACCAATTCTACTCCTTGACACTTATTCTATAGAAAGAAGGGAAAAGTACATTTATAAAAAACTTGCACAAGTTCCCTTTAATGATTAAAAAAAAATCCAATAGAAATTCTTTGTCCCTCAGTTGTGAAGTATAGACTTATCATAAATTCTTTAGGAGCATATTAAAGGTCATTATTTAAATATTTCACATTAGAAAATATTTTGGCACTTACTAAATTATGTTGTATATGGGAACAAAATAGCCTTATCTATTGCAAATTCCCTTTTGTTCTCTACAATAATGGCAGTAAGTGACATAGTTGAGTGTTCTGTACACATATGCTTTGTAAAATCTGAATGTTTCCATAATATGAACACATATTTTTACCATATTTTAGAATATATTATATTCATACATCTTCACCTTATATAGAGGCATAGATATTGAATTTAGACAAATTTGTCCATCCTTCATCCCTTCCTTCCCTCTTCCCAAAACTTATTCAGGCAATTCTTTAACCAGTAATATTTCCATTAACCTTGTTCTTTGGTTTGTGCCTGCTTCTCTCTAGTCACAGCTCCTGTCTTCACATGACCATCTGCCTATGTGTCTATGTCTTCATGTGGCTCTCTGCTCTCCATATCTGTGTCTCTCTACTCTTCTTATGAAGATATTCGTACTACTGGATCAAGGGCCACCTTAATCACCTCATCTTCACTTGTTCACATCTGTAAAGAGAATATGTCTGAATAAGTTCACTTCCACAGTACCTGAAAGCTGGGACTTGAACAAGTGAACCTGTAGAAGGAAGGAACAATAGAAAAGATAACACTGTCTCCTTGTTTTACTCACTTATTAATTAATAAATCTGCTACTTATCAATATACTCATATTTCAGTGAAAGTATTAAAATGTATACCTTTGTGTGGTTTGTTCTACACAGAAGCACAAGTCAAATCACCAAGCCTGAGCCTAAACCTGTATTCTCAGCAGTGCAAGCATCTTTACTTTTTCCCATAAATAAACAGAAACAGAAACTATCTTGTTTGTTTCTATCTCTCTCATCTTTCTTTCCTCGTTTGTTTGATTGTTATAACTGCCTATTGGTTAATTTTAGTTTCTATTCCTTCTTTTCTGAGGATTCAGTGATAAACCAGTGATAAACATTGGCAAGTCATTTTTCTGGATTTCTACACATGATCATATTTTCTTTTGGTAATTTGGTAAGTGATGCTGATTTATTTTAGTTGATGAATTTTTCTTTTCATTTAAGATAAAACTCTACCACTTGTATCATTTTTAACCTTTATGACTAAAATGAAACATAGAATGTACCAAATGGTACAATAACGACTTTGTAACATTTAATATTTTAGAGAAAAGTATAAAGATTTCTTTAATTTAAAAACTGCACAAAAAATTCAATACTAAATTGGCAGAATAAAAAAGACTAAAATATGAAATATAATCTGTAGAAATACTTTCAATGGAAAAAATATGAACAGAAATGAAAAGAGAGCAAAAGTAACTTAGGGAAATGAAATGCAAGTATAGTAAAACACCTATAATTCTGTGTCAAATTAACTGTCTAAGAGTTTAAATACCTTTCAAATACAGGGGTAAGAAACAAGTTGATTTTAATATGATCAAGTATACAAATCAAACATGTGAATTAAAATAGAGGTTTCTGATTGTTTTAATCAATGAAGATCGATTAAAAATGTTCATGACAGTTCAAGACTCACATGTGAATGCAGGACAAAAGTTTCATTAGGGAAAAAGATGAAAATAGTTGCCAGGACTGTAGCATTGGAGATGGAAGATGAGGTCAAAGACACTTCTGATCATGGCAGATCTGCAGGAAGCTGTGGATTAGAAAAGGATCGATTTTCTGATGATGAAGCAATAAAAGCTGACAAGGATGATCATGTTAAACCCTGTGATGAAGAAAATGAAAAGAGTGCAGAATCAAATATGGGACTGATAGGGTCTGGGAAGAACACTTAACTAAGAAAATAAAGTAAACCCACATTCTTATTACAAGTAAAGAGCTACAAAAGGGAAAAAATGAGAAGTTAAAGCAAGAAAGACAGAAAAAAGACAGCACTTTGATAAGAAGAATAATTAAGGAATAATGCACATAGGAAGCAAGACATTATCAAAGACAGAGAAATCTTCACAGAATTGCCAGAAAGGATGTGGTGCGGATATTTAATGCTGTTCAGAAACATCAGTAAGATATTGATGGGAAGTTAAAGACACAGAAAGCTCTATTAAACAGTGGTGTTTGTATCAACTGTTTCCCAGAAAGGGTTCATCAGTGCTCTGGGAGAAACAGTTGGAAGAATAAATCAAAATGGTTCAACTAGGAAGAGCCTAAAAGACAAAAGGCTAAAGTGAAATCCAAAGAAGTCACGGGGTGAACAATGTGGTGATTTCATGATGGGAATATCATGAAAAACAGGAACAGGGAAGTCAGGAGCTGGATAACAGCAGACTGGGATCTGTAAGTGACTCTGACAGAGGAGACAACATAAAAAACATATCTGCCATCATTTTAATTTTCCTGGAAAAAATATTTCATCCTCTGACAGTTGGAGAATTGTAGGATAGTACTTGCAAAATTAAATAACCTAATAAGTAAAACACAAAGGATTTTAACAGCTATAATTTTTCTCTTTTTCATATAAAACTTGACAGAATTATATTTTCAAAACGTGTAATTTTAAGTATTTTACTTCAAAATATGTCACAAGGAAATTCCTTTTGTAGCTATCTTAAATAAACAAGTCATTTTTTTTAACAAAATTTGAGAACAGGAGGGCAGAGTGGGGGAATTGGTACTAGTGGGGGCAGGGGAGGACGTGGAGAAAGGGTGTGGGAGGGTGAATATGGTGCACATACTTTGTACATATGTATGTGAATGGAAAAAATGAGACCTGCTTAACTATTACAAGAATTGGAGGATAAAGGAGAAGGTTGGAGGGGGTGAATTCAAACATGATATATTTGATATATTGTAAAAATCTTTACAAGTGCCAAAATGTACCCCCACTCAGCAGAACAATAAAAAAATTAAAAAGAAATATTTCTGATTGATTAGCAAGATATGCATTTTAGTAGAATCATTGCATGTTTGCATTTATTGATCATGTACACTGATATGTTGTTGTAATTTCATACATATTTCTAGAAATGCATTACTAATTCATAATTTAAATGACCTCTTTGAAATTAAAAAAATACAGCAACCAAAATTTTATGACATATTAGAAATAAAATGAAACAAAAATTGTTGAGTCATATATATTTTAATTAAGATATTGATTATATGAATTTTACAATATTTTGAATACCAAAAAAAATCAGCAGTGAATACATGTGACTAATAATTTTATTTCTTCATTGTAAGATGTGAACATGTACTTGAGATCTTTCTATAATCTAATTCCTCAAGACTATAGAACTCAAACTTTGAAAAATATTTTGATGAGGATCCAAGATGGTGACCAGGACACAGCCACAGACCTCCTGAGCTCCATGATCCAGAGACATTGCTGAGAGGATAGAGACATGCTTGACTGGGGTAAAGCACAAGGGAGAGCTGAAACATCAGCACTCTGAACCCCTAGCTCATGGAAGCCTTCTCCATGCCACAGGATACTAAAAGAATAGCCAGCACTGCATGCCAAGCCCTGCCCCATAGGCCTGCAGAGTCATTGCTCTGTGGAATCTCTGATCCTCCAGCCCTGCTCCTTAGCCCTGCCAGATCTGTGCTACCCCAAATACCCACCCCTCAGAACCGCACAATCTCCGCCAGACCAGCCCTTAAGGCCTGCGAAGCCGGGGATCCAGACATTCATGATCCCCGCCAGACCATGCCCTCAGGCCTGCACAGGCCTGCATGATCTCTGCTCTGCTGTGCCACGCCCCCAAGGCCTGCCAAGCTGGCAATCCACACACACACATGATCGATCTCCATTCTGCTGGGTTGCCTCCCTCCAGTCCTGAACAGGCCTGCACAATATCCACTCTGCAAGCCTGCACCCCTAAGGCCTGCCAAGCTGGAGATCCACAAAAGCACAATCTCTGCTCCACCAACTGCCAAGCCACGCCCCCAGGCCTGCACAGGCCTGCAGGCTATCCACTCTGTCAGGCCATGTACCTCAGGCCTGCACAGGCCTCCACAATCTCTGCTCTGCTGGGCCATACCTCCAAGGCCTGCCATGCTAGCGATCCACAAATATTCATGATCTCTGCTGGGCCACACCCTTAGGCCTGCACAGGCCTCCATGATCTCCACTGGGCTGCACCCCTCACACCTGCACAGTCCTGCACAATCTCCACTGGAAACGTGCCTCTAAAGCCTGCCAAACCAGCAATCCACAGACATGCAGGATCTCCACTCTGCCAGCTCATGCCCTTTAGGCATACCAGGCCCATGCTCCAAAGGCCCCCTAGTTTGCCTCAACTAAAGTCCTCCAGCCATAGGCCTGTGGTACCCCACCCACCTGCCACCCACCACAGGAGAGTTCCAAAACTGCCTAAGGGACACACACAGACAGGTCTGTATTCTAAAGGAGTAACATAAAAAAACTAAGACTGCAATTCTATAGTTCCAGAACTGGTGTTTTTTATTTTTTTTCCCCTTCTTTAAGGGATTTGCTGCCTCATTTGCTGTTTGATCACCCATTATCTCTCTCATTTTTTGTTTTCTTTTCCTTTCCTCTCATCTCTCTTCCTTTTATCGTTCCATCTCTTTCTTTTTTTTATCCTTCTTTCTTGGTTTTGTTAGTATTAATATTGTTACCCAGATAATACTACATTATACATAGTCTAGGGACAGAAATGGTACCTAGTGGAAACATGGGAAGAAGAAAAAGGGAGGGAAACCATTTCCTCAAAAAAATAAAGTAGTACAGGATTTAGAGCAAAATTAAGAAAACAGATACCCAGATCCATACTCCAAAAACCAAAGATAAACTATACCAAGGAACCCAACAAAGCCTACAAGAACACTCTGAAAGAAGAAATCCTACAAGTAATTAATAAGAATTTCATAGAGATGTTAGTAGACAGGGTCAACAAAAACATACAGGAGGCACTCAAGAAATTTAAAGACAACAAAAAGAATATGAGAAAACCAAGAAACAAATAAATGAAATAATAGAAGACCTAAATAAACACCAAACTGAAACTGAGACCACCATAAAAAGAGAGATAAGTGAATTAAGGGCAAAAATTGACAATAGTAAAGAGGAAGAAACTCATGATATGGAAAACCTCAAAAAAAGAAAGAAACAGAAATACCAAATTAAATGGAAGGCCATTCCAGCAGAATAGAACAAGTAGAAAACAGAATCTCAGAACTTGAAGATGAAATGGCAATTAAGGAAAAGCTTGAAGAACTATTAGTTAAACAACTTAAGACCTGTGAAAAGAAAATGCAGGAACTCACTGACTCCATCAAAAGACCAAATCTGAGAATCACTGGCATTGAAGAAGGAGAATAGGTGCAAGCAAAAGGAATGCATAATATATTCAACAAAATAATAACAGAAAATTTCCCAAATCTAGAGAAAACTATGCCAATTCAGGTACTGGAAGCCTCCAGAATACCGAGCAGACCTGACCAAAATAGAAATACCCCACAACATATCATTAAAACAACAAGCACAGAGACTAGAAAAAGAATATTGAAGGCTATAAGAAAGAAAAAACAAATACCATACAAAGGTAAACCCACCAAAATCACAGCAGACGTCTCAACAGAAACATTAAAAGCAAAAAGAGCATGGAGTGAGTATTCCAAGCATTGAATGAAAATAACTTCAATTCTAGGATAGTCTACCCAGCAAAACTATCATTCAAAACTGATGGAACAATAAAAGTCTTCTATTATAAGCCACCACTAGAAAAGATTCTCCAAGGATTTTTGCACACAGAAAATGAAAGAAAACAAAACCATGAACAGGCAGGCAATATCAAACCATAGGAGAAGAAAAGGCAAGAAAGTAAAGAGTGACATTGATTCAGCTACACACAATCAATCCCTTAATCAACAAAGAAAATTACATGACAGAGATCTCCATGTATTTATCAATACTAACACTGAAGTTTAATGGATTAAATTCTCCCCTCAAAAGACACCAACTGGCAAACTGGATTAAAAAGAAAGATCCAACAATCTGCTGCCTACAGGAGACCCACCTCATCAACAGAAATAAGCACTGACTTGGACTGAAAGGCTGGAAGAAGATTTACCAAGCCAATTGTCTGTGAAAATAGGCAGGGGCAGCAATACTTATCTTAGACAAAGATAAGTATAGCCTACAATGATCATATGAGATAAAGAAGGACACTCCATACTAATAAAAGGGGAAATACATGAAAAGAAAATAACAATTATCAACCTATATGCACCCAAGGACATAAAAACATACATAAACTCAACACAGTGGTAGTGGGTGCCTTTAATACCACTTTATCAATAACAGATAAGTTATACAAACAAAAAATCAATAAAGAAATCCTAGAACTAAATCACACCATAGATCAAACAGACCTAGCTGATGTCTACAGAATATTTCATCCAACTTCTGTATAATATACATTCTTTCAGCAGCCCATGGAACCTTCTCCAAAATTGATCATGTCTTAGAGCAAAAAGCAAGCCTCAGCAAATATAAGAAAACAGAAACAATTCCATTCATTCTGTCTGATCACAATTCATTAAAACTAGAAATCAGTAACAAAAACTGCAGTAAAAAACATGCAAACAATTGGAAGCTGAACAACACATTGCTCAATGATCAATGGATCATTGATGAAATAAAAAAAGGAAATTGAAAGTTTCCTGAAAGTTAATGAAAATGAAAATGTATGGAATGCAGTAAAAGCAGTCCTAACAGTAAAGTTTATAGTCATGAGTGCATATATTAAAAGGACAGAAAGATCTCAAGTCAATGACCGAACACCAAACAGTACAGCTCAAACCCAAGAACAGCAATAACAAGCAAATCCCAAAACAAGCAGAAGGAAAGAAATAATTAAAATAAGAGCTGAAGTCAATGAAATAGAAATAAAAAAAATACAAAGAAACAATGAAACAAAAAGCTGTTTCTTTCAAAAAATAAGATTGATACACCCCTGGCAAACCTGACTAAAATGAGGAGAAAAACAACCCAAATCAATAAAATCAGAAATGCAAAAGAAGAGATAACAACAAACACCACAGAAATCCAGGAAATCATCACAGACTATTTTGAAAGCCTATACTGTAATAAATTTGAAAATCTTGAAAAATTGCACATATTTCTAGAAACTTACAACCACCCAAAACTGGACCAACAGGATGTTAATCACCTGAATAGATCTATAACATAAAAAGAAATTGAAGCTTCCATCAAGAGCCTCCCAAAAAAGAAAATTCCAGTACCTGATGGATTCACGGCTGAATTCCATCAGACGTTTAAAGAACGAATACCAACCCTCCTTAAACTGTCCCATGAAATAGAAAGGGAAAGAACACTGCCTAACTCAATTTATGAAGCCAATATTACTCTCATCCCAAAACCACACAAAGACACCTCCAAAAAAAAGAACTACAGGCCAATTTCCTTAATGAATATTGATATAAAAATCCTCAATAAAATAATGTCAAACTGAATTCAACAACACATCAGAAAGATCATTCACCACAACTAAGCCAGCTTCATCCCAGGGATGCAGGGTTGGTTCAACATACATAAATCTATAAACGTAAAACAACACATTAATAGAAGCAAAGGCAAAAACCACTTGGTCATCTCAGTTGATGCAGAAAAAGCCTTTGATAAGATCCAACACCACTTCATGATAAAAGCTCTAAGAAAACTAGGAATAGGAGGAATGTACCTAAACATTCTAAAGGCTATTTATGACAACCTGCAGCCAATGTCATACTTAATGGTGAAAAACTGAAACCATTTCCCTTAAAATCAGGAACAAGATAAGGGTGCCTACTGTCCCCACTCCTATTTAACATAGTACTAGAATTTCTAGCCGCAGCAATTAGGGAAGAAGTAGAAAGAAAAGGAATACAAATAGGTAAAGTAACTGTCAAAATATCCTTATTTGCAGACGATATGATCTTATATCTTAAAGACGCCAAAAAATTCTACCCAAAAACTCTTAGACATCATAAACAGCTACAGTAAGGTGGCAGGATGCAAAATAAACTTATAAAACTCATTAGCTTTTCTATATACCAATTACAAACAAATTGAGAATGAATATGTCTAAACAATTCTATTCACAATAGCCTCAATAAAGAAAAAAAAAACCAAATACCTAGGAGTAAACTTAACAAAAGATGTGAATGACTTGTACAAGGAAAATTACAAACTCCTGAAAAAAGAGATTGAGGAAGACTACAGAAGATGGAAAGATCTCCTGTGCTCATGGATTGATAGTATCAACATAGTAAAAATGGCTATACTACGGAAAGCAATCTACATGTTTAATGCAATTCCCATCAAAATTCCAATGACTTTCATCACAGAGATTGAAAAATCTACCCTAAAGTTCATTTGGAAACACAAGAAACCACAAATAGCCAAGGCAATGCTCAGTAAAAACAGCAAGGCTGGAGGTATCACAATACCTGACTTCAAAGTATATTACAAAGCAATAGTAATAAAAGCAGCATGGTACTTGCACAAAAACAGATATGAAGACCAGTGGAACAGAGTAGAGGACCCGGATATGAATCCACACAATTATACCCACCTAATTTTGACAAAGGTGCCAAAAATATATGATAGAGAAAAGACAGCCTCTTCAACTAATATTGCAGGGAAAGTGGTTACCCATCTGCAAGAAACTGAAACTAGATCCATGTCTAGCACCCTGTACTAGTATCAACTCAAAATGGATCAAAGAACTAAATACCTGACCTGAAACTCTGATGAAGTTACTACAGGAAGGAGCAGGAAACACTGTGGAACTAATAGGTATAGGTAAGGACTTCCTCAATAGATCCCCAGCAGCCCAGCAACGAAGAGAAAGGATGAATAAATGGGACTTCATAAAATTAAAAAGCTTCTGCACAACAAAAGAAATGGTCTCTAAACTGAAGAGACCACCCACAGAGTGGGAGAAAATATTTGCCAGTTATACATCAGACAAGGGACTAATAACCAGAATACACAGGGAATTTAAGAAACTAAATTCTCCTAAAATCAATGAACCAATTAAGAAATGGGCAACTGAACTAAACAGAACTTTTTCAAATGAAGAAATTCAAATTGCCAAAAAACACATGAACAAATATTCACCATCTCTAGCCATAAAGGAAATGCAAATCAAAACCACACTAAGATTCCACCTCATCCCTGTTAGAATAGCCATCATCAAAAACACTACCACCAACAAATGTTGGTGAGAATGTGGGGAAAATGGAACCCTAATCCACTGCTGGTAGGATTGCAAGCTGATGCAACCACTCTTAAAAAAATATTGGAGGCTTCTTTAAAATCTAAACATAGATCTGCCATAGGATCCAACAATACCACTCCTGGGGATATACCCAAAAGAATGAAACCCAGGTTACTCCAGAGGCACCTGCACACCCATGTTTATTGCAGCACTTATTCACAATAGCCAAGTTATGGAAACAACCAAGATGCTCCAATACTGATGAATGGATCAAGAAAATGTGGTACTTGTACACAACAGATTTTTACTCAGCCATGAAGAAGAATGAAATCTTATCATTTAGAGGTAAACAGAAGGATCTGGAGAACATCATTCTGAGTGAGGTCAGCCGGGCTCAGAAGACCAAAAATCACATGTTCTCCCTCATATGTGGACTTTAGATCTAGGGCAAATGCAGCAATGTGGTTGGACTTGGATCACATGACAAGGGGAGAGCACATATGGGAGATATAGGAATAAGTAGAAAACCCAAAACATGAAAGCATTTGATGTCCCTACTCCAGAGGAGATAATACAGAAACCTTAAAGTGAGAGAGGTTGTCATGAGCAGGTGATCAGGAACCAATGTAAAGATCAGTCAGAGTTGAATCAACATGGGTCGTAACACGTGGGTACATGAAAGCAATAGTATAAATCTCTCTGAATAGCTATCCTTAACTCAACTAGCAAAAGGCTTTGTCTTCCTTATTATGTCTTTTATTCAACAAAATTAGTGATAAGGGCAGAACCAACCTGCCTGGAACTGAGGGAGGAGAGAGGAATTGTTGTGGAAGGGAGCAGGCAGGAGAAATGACTCAAACAATGTATGCATATGTGAATAAATGAACAAAAAAAAAGAAAAAAAATTATTTTGAACCAGAAAATTTATATTACATATCGGTAAAGAATATTTAAAATATGCATATCTTCATTTTAAGAAGTGAAAGATGAACTCTGCCTGAATAAGATTAATCAATATAAGGTATGAAAGTGACATATTTTTGAATTGCTAAATTCTACAAATATTAGATTTAGTACTTTCCCTTCTTTGGATTAAACATGAAAATCACCTACCTAAAATCTTAAAAGAAATAAATACTTGAATATAATTGTTATTTTAGTTTAGTTTATTTATGTTTTCTTCTTTTTTCTTGTTGTGCTGGGTGGGAATGCATTGTGACATTTACAAAAGTTCTTATGTTAAATATATCATCCTTATGTAGAATGGCTAAATGGTGGCTTGCTGCGATATCGAGGCTTTTTACCTAGGATTTGGAGGACTAATCACCCTACACAATGATACAGGAATTCCCCAGTATTAAGTATTGCCTAATTTTAGGCTCTTTATACTACCAAACCCTATGATTAATTCCAATGATAAAATAAGACAACCCAGCTCAGGCAGGACTAGTTTTTGTCCAGATTCTTTAGAAATTAAGGTCAGGGTCACTCCACCAGGTAAAGAACTAGCTAAAGTGCTTATTGAAGAAAAAGGAAATACTGAGTGAGGAGTAGATGAAGGTAGTTACAAATCAGCTAGAACCATGTGACTAGTTACAGAAACAAAGACTGTCATTCTTATTTTTACTATTAATAAATTTATTATTGGAATAAAAAAATGTGTATATCATCCTTGAATTCATCTCCTCCATCATGCTCCTTTATCTCCTCATTCCTGGAAAAGTATAACAGGTATCATTTTCCATTTATATACATGTGTACATAGTATTTGCACTATATTCACCCTCCCACACCCTTTCCCCACCTCCTTCCCTCTCCCACTGGTACCAATCTCCCCTTACAGAATCTGCTCTGCCCTTGGGGAATTTCCTTGTGACATTTCCATGTATATTTGTATTATTACCCAAATTGGTTCATCTCCTCTATTTTTCTTCTTTCTACTTTAGTTCTCTTCTAATGATTTCAACAGATTTAAAAATTCTATCTTCATTCTTATGTTGAGTACATCAACCACATTCACCTTCTCTATTTCCTTCCTTTACACTTCCTCTCTCATATGTGACCTCCCCTTAGCATAACCTGTTTTTCATAATATTGCTATATTTGTATTAGGTCTATATTCCACATACGAGACAGAACATGCAGCTTTTGGCCTTCTGAACCTGACTAACTTCACTTAAGATAATGTTCTACAGGTCCATACATTTATGTGCAGATGACAAAATTTCTTTCTTCTTTATGGTTGAATAAAATTCCATTGTATATGCAAACCACCTTTTCTTGATATGTTCATCAGTAGTGGAGCATCTTGGCTGTTTCCATAGTTTGCTATTGTGAATAATGCTGCAATAAACTTTGGTGTGAAGATGCCTTTACTGTAACCTGACTTGACTTTCATTCCTTTGGGTTTATCCCTAGGAGTGGAATTACTGGATCATATGGTAGATCTATTTTTAGTCTTTTGAGGAGCCTCTATATTATTTTCCACAGTGGTTGTACTAATTTACATTCCCACCAGCAGTGTTTGAAGGTTCCTTTCTCCCTACACCTTTGCCTACATTTCTTGTTGTTTGTGTTCTTAATGGTAGCCATCCTAACAGGAGTAAGGTGGAATCTTTACAAGGTTTTAATTTGCATTTCTTTTATGGCCAGGGATGTTGAGCATTTCTTCATGTTTTTTGGGAAAACTGGAAAACTGCATGTAAAAAACTGAAACTAGATTCATGTCTTTCACCGTGTACGAGTATCAACTCAAAGTGAATTAAGGACCTTAATATAGGACCTCTTCCAGTGCAGGAAAGAGAAGGGAATACACAGGAATTAATAGACATAGGCCATGACTTCCTCAGTTCAAATGACTCTGACTCAGCAAACTAGAGCAAGGATTGAAAAGTGGGGCTACATAAGTTTAAAAAGCTTCTGCACAACCAAAGAAATGGTCACCAAATTGAAGAGGCTGCCCCCAGAATGAAACAAAATCTTTGTTAACTATACATCTGACAAAGATTTGATAACCAGAATAAACAAGGAGCTCAAGAAACTAAACTCAAAAAATCAATGACCCAATGAAGAAATGAGCAAATGAACCGAACAGAGCTTTTATTTGTTTTCTGCAGTAGGGGGTTTTGACTCAGGGTCTTAAAGTTGATGTAGATGTCTAGGACATACAGAGTGAACTTGAAGACTAGTAGGGAGATAAGATCTGAACCTCACTACATGCTAAAAAAATACCCACTTGTGGTTAACACTGCTGTTCTTGTGGTACCTTGCATCCTGCAAAAAGGGGGAGGGAAATAGTGGGTTACAACCAGTTCTCAAGACATGTGCAGCTCATCTGTCATACTTAGTAAACATTTAGGTGTTTTTCCTTATGAAAATTTCATAAATATTACTTGTATACAATTATAGCAGAGTGAATTATGGATAGGGACATGCACAGTCAGAATAAGTTATATAACATCTGGCTGCCAGTCAAACCTACCAATCACTCCAGCCTCACCTAAAAAGACACACATGTTCTTCCTGACAATCTGACCCAAGCCACATAAAAGCCAGATAAATCCCTGGTGTTGGGATCATAAGATGCCCTGTTGCCTCCCCACCTCATTTCTCCTTTATGGGCATTACTTTCACTTACAATAAACATTGTTGTTTTGCAACACACACCTTGTCCCTCAGATCAATTGTTTGATTGTGACCCCAGACAGGAACCTGACATGACACCCCCTGCCCAACACTAACATGGTTGCTAGAAAGATGCTCTACCATTGAACTATGTCCTTTTTGTTTTATTTATTTTTAAATTATGATCTTCTGGTTTTTCCTTGTCCTAGGCTTGAACTATAATCCTCCTATGTATGCCTCCCCCATAGCTAGGATTACAATGTATGTCATCATGCCTCACTTGTTAGATTAGATGGAGTCTTGCTAACTTTTTGCCTAGACTGGCCTCAAACACTAATCCTCCTGATCTCTACCCCCTGAGTAGCTGGGATTTCAGGTTTAAGCCTTCATGCTGGGCCCTGAAGCTTTAATTTATTTTGAAAGTAATAACAAAAAGTTGTTATAATTTCAAAAAATATATCAATAAATTGTTTGGAAGCACAAAATCAGAAGAGCTTTAACAGTAAAGGCAAACCATCCTTTTTGCTAAAAGAACGGATGTGAATACTCAAATTTAATAAAGAAGATATATTTTTAACTTATATAATGCACATTATTCAAAAATAAAAGGAACATTGTGATACAGTGAACAAATATGTAACTGTAAAGAAAGCATATCTTAGAATATCAATATGCAGAGCAGAATTCATAATGAAATTTTACTAATCCTGTGTAAATGTTAATAAAGATAAAATTCTAAGAGTTCTATAATGATTTGTTATTTTTAATGTAGTAATGATATAATATTAAGTATATACATCAAGCAATTTAGAATGAAAAAGAGAAACTAGTAGACAAGAACTGAAACAAAATGAGGAACTTTCAATATTAAAAAGTTTTGTTGCTGGGTGCTGGAAGCTCTCATCTGTAATCCTAGCTACTTAAGAGGCTGAAGTAGGAGGATTGGGGCTTAAGGCCAGACTGGGCAAATACTTCAAAAGACCCCATTTCCAATCAGAGTGACATGGACTAGAGTGTGATTCAAGCAGTAAAGCACCTGCATTTCAAGTGTGAAGACCTGAATTCAAATCCCAGTCCCACCAAACACCAAAAAAGAGAATGAAAAATTTCTAAGTTTTACTGAGCTTTTCTTACAAACTTCTTTGTTGTGGATTGTTCAAACTCAACATAACACAATAAAATTTGTATATCAAAATGCAGGTGAACTTTCTAATTACCTTAATAAAATGTAATATATTTTACTTATGGGTAAACACAGTTACACAGGTAAACACGGTTAAATAGGTATAAGCCATAAGCCACACCTTTCAGTCCCATGATTGATAAAACCCTAGTCCCTTGAAAACTTGTCAAGTAAATAAACAGTTGTGACTGTGGATTGAAGAAGAGGATGAAGTTGTGTTATTGCCTTAAGAACTGTTGCAAAATATAATTTTAAAACTAAAATGGCTCTTATTAAATTGAATTAGCTAAACTAAGCTTGCTTCTAGGCAGCAATGGATACTAAAAAAATAAAAGAAAGTTGATCTGAATTTGCCAAAAGAAATGGAGCATCTTTTGAAGGCTTAATGAAGTAGATGGACAAAAAATATATTTAATAAGTAAAAAAAGGCAAATTTGTCCCATAGGCTGGACACTGAAAAAAATATAGAGCATTGTTTCTCAAATTTTCATGAGTATATTGAGTTTTCAGGGATCTTATTAAAATACAGATTCCTTAGGGTTGGGTTGGGGGTCGAAAATTGCAAATATCCTATGAATTAAATTAACAAAAAAGAGGAGAAAATGAGTTCTTGAGTAGTTTACTACAAATACATTCACATGCATTGGCAAATCCCTATTGTTTAAAACAGTTCTCTTGCAAAAAATAAATTAATGCATTCATAGGAGACATTTTCTTCAGATTCGCATTTCATCCACTTTTAGAATAATAATGGACTCTTGACTTTATGTAACTCTATATTCCAAACAGCTAGAAACTTTTGAGCACAATTGCTCACCATTAATAACATTTTCCAGTAATCTAATGCACCGGAGGACAAAATAGCTGCCCTCCAGTGATTTCCAATTTATCCAATTTTCTGGCAACTTGTCTGCCCACACAATGACAGATTACTGCTGCATTCCCTCCACTTTCTGAAGAGCTAAGCCAATTGTTTTCAATCGTTTTCCTTCAGCAACTCTATCTCTTAAAGCACTTTAGAGTGGTTCCTGAAGGGATTCCTCTTCAGCTAAATGGTTATACACCTCTCCTATCATCCAAAGCAATCAATGGAGAGATAGCAAGATTTTCTTTACCTTAGGGGAAGTTTCATTGTTTCTTTCCTTTTGCAGTCTCATCAAAAACACCACTTTAGATCTTACCATTAGTTTTGAGTTTCTGAGATTTGAGGGAGACAGAACTTCCATGTCTTGTGGATATAAGGTTATTCCATACGGCTGAAACATCCTGTCAAATGCTGTGATCACCTTATACTATTAACATTGACATGTTGCAATCAAGAGTTTACTTAAGAGGAAGAACTCTGTTACTGAAGTGGAATTCAGGTGTGTCCATGCAAACCCCTAAATAGTTCCAGAAGTGATCAAGGATTCACCACAGCAGAATTGTGAAGTGGGTTCTCACTGAGCACTAACCAACAGTTGCCCCTTATTTAGTCTCTCTATTTCAGTGAGGACTTCATGAGCATCACCTTTCCTATGATTCTTAGTGGGGACTGCAATATGATTCAATTGTCCTGTGAAAGTTTTCAGAAGACCTAAAAATGTACACTCACATTAAAGCTGCATTATCTCTAGTGCTAATCATTGCATTTTTGCTCAGATAGCCTTGTAAAAATTGATATTTCTAATTAATTTATTAGAGGCATAGAAAAACTAAACTCATTCAATACACTTTTATTCTTCAGCAGACAGAAAAACAGTTCATTTGAATAGCAATTTTTATTTAAAAAGTAATATATTTTCATTTCATATTGAAATATGCATTACTTAAGGTCACTGAGTTTCGGTTAACTTTTTGCTACTGTTGTTTTGTTTTTGGATGGAGAGTCACCGTGTTGTCAAGGCTCATGAAATCCTGGGTTCAAGCAATCCTCTCACTTCAGCCTCCTCAGTAGCTGGGACTATAGTCACAGTTCAGTACACCTGGCTAAGATTGAATTCTTATTGCCCATTGTCATTTTAGAAAAATTTATTTCAGATTATCAAAGTTACTAAAGGGTAACCAGAAGATACAAATTAGATCTCACTAAAGTACCCATTTAGACTACTTTTTTTTTTGCTGTACTGGGGCTTGAACTCAGGGCCTACACCTTGAGCCACTGCACTAGCCATTTTTGTGTTGAGTATTTTTGAGATAGGGGCTCATGAACTATTTTCCTTGGGCTGGCTTCAAACCATGGTCCTCCTGATCTCTGTCTCCTGAGTAGCTAGGATTACAGGCATGAGCCACGAGCGCCTGGCTCCCACTCAGATTATCTTGAAACACACATTAATATGTCTCTATATATATACATATATAGAGACATATAAATAAATGCGTGTGTGTATAAATATGTATATCTAACTATCACACAGTTTTGTTATTTTGACATGGAAATCAATACATCTATATGTAATATGTAGATATTTTCTTTATCATTAGGTTTTTCACAAAACTACACAATAGATAAGCTCTTTACTAAAACAATAAAAATTTGTTTACTTTAATTTTGTGTTTGCATCCTTTCAGAAAATAAATTCATGATGACAAGGACTTTGTGTCAGAGTTCACTTTGGATTCCAACACCTAGTAAGTATCATTTAAAGATATGAACTGAACTGTGAAGTAAGCTTCTCAGTTCTTGATACAAACCATGTGAAATGTTTGGTAAATTTTAAAAACTAGTGAAGACTGTGGGAAACTATGCAAAAAAAAAAAATCATGCTTGAAGTTATGATCTTTCCCAGTTTTGCCTTATCTTTATGTTTATACTTTGTTTTTGCTACCTACCTGCCCTGCTAAAATGTAGGAATTTTAGGAGGTCCATGAACAGTCTAAACACTTTCAGAAAATATTGCTTTCATGGATAATAAGACACTTAACAGGCAGCTCATGATCACAGAACAGAAAAACAGTAATGACAACAAAATTAGGTTTTAGCTCAAGTTAAAAAATATTGACAAGCCCGCACCCCACACCCAACCCTTTCCCATAATAAGCAGAATCCTTTTTCAAAGGGATAGCAACTGTGATTTCCATGTGCCTGCATGCTCATTGATTGAAGAGTGCCCTAAACAAACCCTGCCTTCCTGTGAACTGTTTAAACATAAATTTATTCACTTTTTTTTCCTATGGCCGTATTTTCTTCTTTTTACTTGTGTGCTGGTCATTCTCTCTCTCTCTCTCTCTCTCTCTCTCTCTGCTCTCTTTTCCTCCTCCCCCCTCCCTTCATTATTCTATACTTATTCTGTATTAACATGTTTGTATTTATTTACTTTAGTATTTTTGATTAATTTTTTACTTCTACTTTTGGAAATTACTTATATGTCTATCTTTTTAATACTCTAGACACATTGATACTCTAGATGAATTTTACCACCAAATATGAAGTTTATTGATCCCAACTCCCAAACATTCATACATTTAGAGCTCTAAACTTTCAATTACTTTGCTAATTTCTTCATTACTTTCTGTGTATGGTTTCTTTATACCACAAATTTGATGTTAATGTAGTTGTTATTATTATTGTTGAATAAAATAGAGGATTATTCATATGACAAATTAAGTACCTTGAAACTGAAAATTCAAAACTTGAACTTTTCTAAAATCCAAAAGATTTTGAGTGTCAATATTTTGCCACAAGTGAAACATTACATACTGTATTCATATGATAGTTGCTGTCAAAACACAGATGTTGTATAAATTTACCTTCAAGCTATATTTACAAGTTTTATATAAAACATAAATAATTTCATGTTTCAGGTTTATGTCTCATCTCTAAGACATGTTATAAATATGCAAATTTTCCAAATACAAAAAAAAAAAATAATAAATAATTAATAAATTATGTATTATAATAATAAATAATTTCATGTTTCAGGTTTATGTCTCATCTCTAAGACATGTTATAAATATGCAAATTTTCCAAATACAAAAAAAAAAAATCCAAAAACTGAAACCTTCTGGTCCCAAGCATGTCAAATAAGTGTTTGTCGTCCTGTATGTAGTTTTCACAGCATTTCTTCATTTATTGTTTTGAAATTCCTCTTTTGTTAATTGCACTTCATTCTGTAGTGTATTGTGCTTTAAAAGTGGTTACTCTTGCAAGGAATTCTGGTTTTGGGTAGTCTAAAAGTATATTTTCACCTATACTTGAGTTATAACTTTGCTTGACATAAATTTCTTGACGTGAGTTTAAAGATTTTTCAAGGTTTCTTGCTTTTCAAAGTTTTGATTTGCAAATCACACAATAATTAAGGGCACTGCATATTGTCTTTATGATGAATGTTCTACAGTTTCCTTAAAATTTATCTAGGTATGGATTTTAAAACCTATATAGATATAGGTTTTAAAATCCTATATTACTTTGTCTCTTTTTTTAACTTGTTAGCTAGTATATATTATAGCATTCCTTCACTTTTTATCATTCATATTGAAATGCCTGCTTGCTATAGTTTGCTCTAATACTGACTTAAGGCTATAAATTTTAACGTAATAAACCATAAAATGCAAAGTAGATGTATTTTTATTTCAGACAACTTGATTAACATTTCTACAGCTGTTTTACATTCATGCACTTAATTTGCTAAATGTAGATATTAGAATAAACAAAGTTTTAACTTGCAAAAATCGTGGGCAGATATGAAAAAGTAGCAAATCATCCAAGTATTTTGTGTTGCTTAACTACATATTACTGACAGATTAGGACTGTTTTTCTCCCATACTCTCAGGACCAAGAGAAAGTGATACAACCATATACTCGCAGAACATTAACTTGAAGATCTATCACAAATCAATTTTCCTCCTTGTCTAGTGTTTTAGAACATTTAACACACCTTTACAATCAACACATAAAATGCTAATGGCACTATATGTGCAGCTGGATTACAAGAAAATACAAGGACGTTTGTATTTTCTTTATGGCAGCTTGAAAAATATATCAATTCAGGTTTTGCTGGATAATATCTTGGGGGATTAAAATTATTGCCCATTATAATACTCTTTGTAAAACATCTAAAGAATTTTAACCACATGCTGGAACACCCACAGGAAAAAAATGCAAATGGAACTTCAGTCTGGAGAACACATTTATAGAGGAAAAGTTCATCTAGTGAAATATAAATGTGAAGGATTACAAAATCTAGGTTTATGAAAATGCTTCCCCAAAGACAATTCTTTCTTGGAGATTTTTTACTGTTATTTATCATTTCTCTTTGGCTCTTTCCTTTTTTTTTTTTGGTAAATATGCAGAATTATGTGAATTAATAAATCTAAACTATACATGCAAATTATTTGCCCAGAAAATTACACAACTGAGAATTATATAGTTTTATAAGATTTGTATTTTGAGAGCTATTTTAAATTGAGAAAGAAGTAAAATTTGGCTTTCATCATTACACCGTAACTTCTTTTTAATCTTTTCTCCAAAATTTTTATAATATTTATACATTTTATAATTCATTCAACAAATATCTATTGACTTACTCTTTGGTAGTGTGGATAAAAGAGTTAAAAGTACTGATAATTATTTAGAAAGTTTATTGGCACATTAATAAGTATATGTGCAAAGTATATGTACATGATTATAATTCTAAATAATGTGATTTTGTGGCACAGCACAAAGCAATTATAAATGGTTCCAAAAAGTTTTGAAAAACATTCTATAATAAACTGATCAAACATTGGTATTGATACTTATGCTGACCAGATGTTTATAGCTCTTCTTAATACACATTTGCAGAACAATTTAGGAAAATAAAGAAAATGAAAAATTATGGAAGAGATTTTTGAAAATATTGGCTTTTTTGAAATTATAGTTTATTTAAATTAGTTTTAAATTTCAGCCATCATTTATATGGTGATAGATTTATTTGGAAGATACCTTTTTATCCAAGGAAACAATTCAAAGAAAAATAACTTTTGTTGTCTTTCATTGCCTTTTCTCTGCCCTTTCTATTTATGTGCTATTCTTTTCCTTTGTTTTGCCTTGATGTTCATTCTTTTCCTACTGCTTTTTCTTCAGGAACATTCTAAACCCACATGAGTTTATTTGAGGTGACTCTTTTTTGGCCTAACAAATAATAGACATTACAAATTTCTAAGTTTCTTCATTTTTGCAAATATATTTATTAGAAGACTATTAACTCAAACCTATATTTTAATATTTCTTAAATATTAAAATGATTGAGTTTTGTGCATCAATTATATTATGAATGAAGCATGATCAATAATTCATTTATATTGAAATTGAAGACTCTCCTGCCAAAAACACACAATAAGAGACAGAAAATCTTGATCAAGATGGTGCAAGCATGTGTTCACTCCAGCTAAGCAAACATGCAAGCACAAAATGGCTGACAGTGGCTCCTCCTGATATCCCTGATGCAGTTGTATCTGCCCCTCACCTGGGATTTGTCCAGGTCAAAGGTTCACAGACTTTCCCAATTGGCTAAAAGGCTTGGGGGATGGGTTCGGGCATACAGTTTGGTGGGCAATGGAGTTATACAGAAATCCAGAAGAAGAGGCAAAGGCCCTTTAAACATGCAAATCACTTAAGGTAGCATCCTGAGGAATTTTTAAGAAATCTAAAAGGATAACAAATACTTTGATAGAAAAGATCATTTTTCTTACAATGCCCCTGTCTTTTAATTTAAATTCTGTTCCTCAAACTCATTTAGGAGTTGTTGGTTCTCATGTTCCTGCATTTCTAATAGAAGCAAATTATTTTGGTAGGGTGGGGGAGATTGTTTGGTGAGGACTGTCTCAGTTAACTGCTGTGTTAGTCCTCGGACATAAGGAATTATGAAACATCCTACTAAAATTAAAACTCCAGCCACTATGATCAAGGAGGTTAAGACTGAGGTCCTCCAGCCCTTCTATCTCCCAAAGCAGTTTTCCATTAAATCAGTGAAGGGATCATTTGTACCTGATTTCTCAGCTAGCTCATTAAATATGGAAGTTAATCCCTGTAGGGCCTTAGTAATAGCGCCATTTGGGGCAGTATTATTTGGTAGATATGTGCAGCATGAAACTCCAATCATTACGCAAACTCCTCCCTTTTTGGTCAACATGTTTAATGCTAACCTGTTCTCCCAAGCCATCTGGCATCCCTGGGATAGTTAACTAAACTTTGTTGGTTATAATAAGTATAATTAATTCAATTGACATTTTTACTTACAGTAGACCACCAAAAGAGTCCTGATTCAAATCCTGCTTCAATTTGATTTCTCACTTTATATTCATTTGGCACCCTCTAGGAACCCCAATGACATCAATGTAAGCATGGGAATCAAAGGAGCTTCTGTGGTTGGCTGCAGTGTCTGTGTCTATGTCTCTCCTTTTTCTAGATGCTATGGCATGGACTGGGTATCTAAATGCTAGGGTGAAAAGGATTGCCAACTGCACTAAAGCACAGGTGCTTGCCAAGTTAACCTTGGAGAGTCTCAAGTAAGGTCTTTTGCTGTGCCACCAGACATCAGCTCTGCCCTCCAAGAGTGTGGACTGTTTTGTGAAGCTGTTGAAGAACTGGTTTTCACTGCATCTTGTCAGGTTTCCCACATTTGCCAGTTGTCCTCCCATCTGGTGAGACATGAGGTATAATTGACATCGAGGACAAGTAGATTAATAGTCCTCAGGGCCTGACCTGCAGGATCTCTGACCTCTGGGAACAGTAGTGATTGCATCCAGCAGGATTCACAGCCCCAAGCCTTAGGATCCTGAAACAGAGCCAACATGCAATACATTCCATTTGGGTCTGAGGACCATCCTAATGTAAATGGTACCATCTGATACTCTGGTCTCCCAGTAGTACAAACATAGCAATCATTCTTATTTAATGTGCGGACAGAATATTTTATCCATTCCAGCCAAGCATTTGCATCCCTGTACCCAATTTCAATAGCCACAGTTTTTCTTAGATCCCTGACTTCTACAATGGTTACCTGAGTTTGACTCTTGTATAAATGTGGAGGTAACATTGGAGCAGAGGTAGAACTTAGTGTCCAGTGAGAGGGTTTGGGAACTACATGGAGGTCAAGGCACCTTAAAGGGTCTGTTCCTGACACATCTGCCCCCAACCCATATTTACAAAATATGAATCATTCTTTTGTCATACTCCAAGAGCTTTCTATGACCAATCTAGGTGGATCACACTGTTTATCTTTGCAAGAAGGAGGGGGGTGTGTCCAAAACAATTGTAATTTTGATGGTAGTCTGTTAAAAGACTTTTGATTATTTTGTATGGTGGAAATCAGAGTCTTTCCAGTGCCCTGGGTTCTAGTCCAGCCCTTAGGATTTTCATCAAAGGAGGAAGTGTATCCTTTATATCCAGTGTTCCACCCCACACTCATCCACTCTAGCCAGAAACCAGGCTTCCCTGTGGGTCCTGGGATGGGAGACATACAAAGAGAGTATTCTTGGAGTTAAAGTTGGGACTTAAGGTCTCTGCAAGGAAAGACCTGACATGCATTGAATTCAACAATTAAGGGAAAAGTACTCTGAGTTACAATAATAATAAGCATACCATTTCCCAAACGAAAGAGAAAGAACATTTTCACTACAGTCTTTTTAAAGTCACTTTGGTGTTGCCTGGATCTGAGAGCATAGTCCATTGTTCCTTCTGGTCAGATGAGGGTGTTTCTTTACAAATGTTTGATGAGTTCACCCCCACTCCATCATCTAGATGGCTGTCTCATGGTCAGCAGGACCAGGAAGTGTCCTTCCCAAGCTGGCTTAGGCTGATTTTCTTTCCAGGTCTTGATCCGCACATAATCACCAGGCTGGTGCTGGTGAATGGAAAGTCATGTTGTTGGGCCCCACTAGGAAAAAATAACAGATGTGGGGCCCCATTTAAAAAATAACAGGGACATCGTCATTTCAGGCTCAGGCTCCTTTGTTCCTTAGCACTGACCTGAGCACAACCTCTCCCCTGGAATGCACCATAACCTGGGCATGAACCCTCCTCTGGAATGCACCACCTCAGCCCTGATCCAATCATAATTGAGCAAAGCAGGCCTTTGCCTAAGGTGACCAAAAAAAGAAATAACTCTGGCCACACTCCTGATGACCAAGACACAATGGAGGAAAAGCCAATTCCAATATGCCAAGACCTCCTCACCTGAATAACATCCAATCTGTTTACCCCTAGAATGAGAAGTCCTGCCTCCTGCCCTTCCCCAATAAAAACCCTGCCGGGGTGAGGCTCAGGACTCTCTGTGCAGATCCACTGTGTCGGTGAGGTCCAAGAGCCCGAGCTTAAGCCCAAATAAAGGCTCTTTGTTTTTGCATGCGACTTCGGACTCCTGAGCGGTCTTTTGGGGTCTTGCAATCTGGGTACAACAACATGTACGAGCCTGTGCTAACAAATACTTTTCCTAAGAGAAAGTAAGGTAGAGGACAATCTAAGTATATAATTTTTGAGGAAATACTCTTTGTTTTCAAAGGTAGAGACATCAGTAACAGAGCTAAGGTAAGGAAGACCATAAAGTACTTCATAAGGGGGGAGGACAATGACCTTATCCCCGTGTCCTTATCCTGAGTAGCGCTATGTGAAGGCATTTAATCCAAGGTAATTTGTTCTCTAAAACTAATTTAATGGGCTGATTTTTATGAGTCTGATTTAGAGCAAATAATTCACACGTCTTTGCTGACCAATTGTTAGGGAGTCAGCCTGATTTTATTATATTATACCCATTATGTCTTTTTCCCTCAATTACCTTAGAGGATTCACTCAGAAAGAAATGTAACCCAGTCTGGAAAGGAGTTTCCCTGAGGTCTGGCCTTACTTTTGTTTGGTATTCAATAATATCTAAACATTTATGTGCAGGACTCCTCCTTCCTGTTTCCCCTTCCAAGAAACTGGCTGGATTTAGGACCTCATCAGTAGTTAGTCAGGTCATCATTTTCTAGCAAGATAGCCTCATACTTTAGGATCCTAGAATCTGTCAGCCATCCACCCACCTTCTGATTTAAGATTGTCCTAACTTGATGGGGAATGCCAATAATTAGGTTTCCCCCAAAGGTGATTTTTCTACTTTCTTCAGTTAGAAGGGCTGTATCTGGTATTTCCTGAATGTACTCAGGTCAACCTCAGGTGACAGGATCTAGGTAAAGGCCACATGTTGACATTGGCCCCATGTTTTTGGGTTAGCACCACAAGGGCAACTCCCTCGTTTACATTTACAAAGAGCAAAAAGGCTGTTCAAGAGAGGGCAAGGCTAGAATCAGGGCTGGGCTTGTTTTAGCTCATCTACTTGTTTCCTCTCCTTGGGGGTCCAAAGAAGGGGGTCTTGTCCCTCTGCATCATGAGATATAAAGATTTAGTTTTAAGGGCATATGAGTCTATAACAGCAATATCCCACTAAGCCAAGGGACTTTCTCAATTCTTGTTTGTTCCTGGGAGAGGGAGACCAGTGATTCCTTCTATTCTTTTGGACCAATCTTTCACTGGCCCTTACTGATTAAATGTCCCAGATATTTTATTTTGGTCTCAGGAAGTTGTAACTTATTCTTTGAAATATGAAGTCCCTGGCTTCCCAGTGAATGTATAAAGATAATGGTTGTGTTAATCACTTCCTCCTGATTATCCCCTCATTACTAAATCTCTCAAGTCTTTTATGTTTTCTCAGCACCCTGGGGTGTTGTTATGCCATCAGGGATCTTGATTAAGAGGCTTAACATCAGCTGCCAGGACATTTTGTCCTAGGGGATGTTCATGCTCCCAGATAGCCATTGGCACTCAATGGATCATGGCTCATTCCTCCTCTGAGAAGAGAATTCCCAAAATAGACATTAACTCAGCCCAAGTATATATCTGTGATCCCAGAAATTGATCAACCTGTTCTGAGGCCCTAAAAAGATCCTTGAGAAGGGATCACACGTCCTTTTTAAAATTTCAGACAGCAGAGCTGGTAAGAGGGGCATTTACAAACCCAATTTCACCTCCTCCAAGGGGAATCTCCTGAGAGGAAAGTGGGAGTGGGTTTTTTCTTCTTCAGACTGAGAAAAGGGTAGATTCTCAATCTCTTGACATTATTCTAACCACCTTTGAAGTTATGGTAGGGAGGGGTTTTGGGTAGGGAGGCAAAAGGGGGGTGGGGGTGGAGGTGGAGAGGTGAAAGCCTGGGGTAGTTGCATGGGGTTGACTCTGATTCCTGAGCCAGAGGAACAGCAGGGTTATAAAGGGAAAGGAAAGGAGGAGAGCAAATCCTAGTTAGAAGGTGCTTTTGGGTTTTTTTTTTTTCCTTTTTTTTAAGTGGAAACAGGACTACAGGACTCTATCTCCAACAGAGGGCATATTCAATCTCCTCTTGAGTGACTGGGCTCTTGTAGTTTACATGCTTACTTAATGGTTGACAGACCCAGTCCTCTCATCAGACCCAAATTTTGGGCAAAACAACCAAAGGCTTTAAGATTGGTTCCTGGGTCCAGATAAAACTATAGTATTTAACTATTCTGTTTCTTTTTCCCTTTAGTCCCTAGGGGGCTCTCAGAGGATATTTTATTCTGGGCTTTTGTTTTCTGGACTGCCTCTTTGCTGCCTTTATTGTCCATTTCTCCCTTCTGGTCAACTGTGCTCAATCAGGAACTCACCCCCCATCCCCCACCTTTTGCCTTGGAGGTTTTTTTCACTCTGATTCTCTTTCGCTTCATCAGTCTCCATCTGTATCCCTTGTGGGAGTTTGAGGAACCTCTTGGTAACTCATAGGTCAGTATAAGCTGCTGACCTGGATTAGATTCAAGAATCTAATTCCATCTTAAAATGTATGAGGTCGCCTCAGAACTGCAGATCAGCACTCTGCTTTCCCTGTGTCACCCGACACGTCTCATTCACACATCACACAGCCTCCAGTTTCCCAACCACCAAAACATTACTTGGTCACCCCCATGACATTTCTTGTCTTGGTTTGTGTACAAAACTTACATGATTGCCATGGTCCTTGTCTCCAGAGCTCTTTTATCTGCATTGTCAAGAAATTCTGGACTCTGAGTTTATTCACAGATCTGGAAAGTTGTAACCCTCTGCCAAATCCCAGGGATGCCGTTCCAAGGATATTGAACAACATACAGCATGTCTACCTTTCTCTTTCTCTGCTACTGTCACCTTAACTTAGAGAGAGAGAGTGATGATTTCTAGCTTTCTGGCTTCAGTAATTAAGAATGATGTTGACACTTCTGAAATGAGAAAACCCAGTGACAGTAACTGATGTCTAAGGAAAATCATTCTCCAAATATATTCTCCATGAATTAGTTTTACTTACCTTTTATTCGTTGTCCTTCTATCAAATCTTACTGTCAAAAACTGGTCATTTGTCTTCACTTTTTCAAATTACTTAATGTATTCTCTTGTCCTCTAGAGAACACTCAAAGTCTTTCTCAACACACAATATCATGTATTATTTGACTTATTTGTATGTCCTAATTTTATAGTTACCTACCATACTTGTTCTAAGTGGATCTTGTATATTTAATATCTAAGACCATTTGTTTGTTTCTTGTGAATCACTTTTTTAAATTGGAAATAATTTTACATGTGTGTGTTTATGTTCTTATCCAATTAAAAAAAATCTTATCATTTCTATTTCTCCAAGACTATATGTATGATGCCAGACCATTGCATGAGAGTGAAATAATAGTCACTAAATATTTGTTAATGAACAAATAAGGATACTTTCAAAGTGGCTACACTTTGAATACAGTGCCTAAGTTGTGATATACTCCAGAATTGTCTACTCTGAAATTTTTAAATAAACTCTAGTTATTGCTGCTTTTTTTTATTTCCCTTGGAAGCAAATATCTTCGTAAATCCTTCCACACATGTAAGTAAATAAATATGAAGATTTTCAGTCTTTTGTTAGAAAATTATGTACACAAAACTGCTTTGCATATAAAAAGTATTTCATGTTAACTTAAAAATGTGAATTTTTATTATAAAATAAGAAATATTTTAACAAGTTTCAATATAATGGATGGTAGTTAAGTTGTTTTGAAAAAAATCAAGATTTTTTATATCATTACATTTTAATGTTTACTGCAAGTAATATTTTCTCCAGATGTCCAGTCTTTTCTGTTTTGCAAGGTATTTGCAATTTCTCATGATTTTTGTCCTGGGTCATCAGTATAAAAAAAATTGTCCCCTTGTTTTCATGTGATGGACTTTTATGTGGACATCATATATTCATTTTTTTCTTTTAGACGTCAGCTGTCAATATGCTTCATGGAATATTGTTAATTTACTTTTTGAAGCATTATCTTGATCTTATTAGAGTTTTAGGCTTATGCAGCATAACTGAATATCAAATCAGTTATGTTCTTAAATATGCTAATCCTACAGACATTTAGGTATCTAAATGCTAACTTTATTGAAAAGAGTTATAAATTGCTTTCTATAAGTATGCTAAAATTGATGAAGATAGGCAAAAGTTGAATCTGTAAATCTATGCAATTATTTGAAAAGTGCCCAACTCACTTTTATTTATCCTGATAATAATTTAAGTAAAGCTTTCCCTGAGATGCTTAACATAACTTCTCTTACTGACTTTAGAAACTTTGGTGACAGTCTATTGTTTAATTATTTATTTATTTTGTGAGACTTGAGCTTGAACTCAGGGCTTCAAGCTTGCAAAGCAGGCTCTCTATAGCCTACGTCACACCTCAGTCCATTTTGCTCAGTCTCATGAACTATTTCCTAGGCTGGCTTTGAAGCACAATTTTTCTGATCTCAGCCTCCCAATAAGCTAGGATGACAGGCATGAGCCACCAGCACCCAGTGACCTTAATGACTATTGTAACTGAATCATTACTTCTTTTTTAAAAATAATATTTTATTACTGTTATTCTGCCCAACAGAAAAGCCATTTCTTTCCTCATCAATATGATATAATCTTGATAAACCTCTAGTAGAGACTGTTGTCAAGATGCAAGGAAAAGAAAAATAGAAGTACTATTTTTTAAAGCAGTGACTAGCAATGGATTAGAATCAAATTTAATTTTCCTTTCTATACTATTAACAAAGAACTAAAGCTGCTTTCCAATTTTATATGAGTTTTCATTTAAAGAACTTTTTCCTATCAATGATTGCTTCTCTTCTTTAAATATATGTGTAAAAGTCAATTACACCACATATTTGGTGTCTATTTTATTATTTGATCCTCAAAGTAACCAGTGAGGAGAGTGTTACCTCCTTTTGCATTTTATAAAGTAAGATGAGACCCAGAGAAGTTAACTTCTTTCCAAGTTAGCCAGTAAAAGATGGAGCTAAGGACTGGTGGAGTGGCTCAAGTGATAAAGTGCCTACTTAGCAAGTGTGAGGCCCTGATTTCAAATCCCAGTGCCACCAAAACAAAACAAAACAAAAAAAAAGATGGAGCTGAGATTTATTCCTCAGTTGACTAACTCTAGAAGAGAATTTGGAATCACTGTTTATTCTATTAGTAAAGGTCACTTGTCAGTCAACTTTTAGGCACTTGTATGTTGAAGACTTACAAGATTATAGTCTATGCAGGTCAGGTTTAGGTTCCTGGATCTCAGTATATTATTCTTCCCATTAGACTACATTTCTGTTAAGAGTTTATTTTTGTTTGTTTTGGGTTTTTTTGCAGTGTTGGTGTTTGAACTTAGGGCCTCACACTTGCTAGGCAGGCACTCTACCACTTGAGCCACTACACCACTCCTGTTTAGTATTGGGTGTTTCCAAGACAGAATCTCTCAAACTGTTTGCCTAGGCTGGTTTTGAATTGTAATCCTCTTGATCTCTATTTCCTGAGTGTCTAGGGTAACATCAGTGCCCCACTATCATTAAGGCTTTTTATATGCCTTATTTTGTTTCATGAATAAGGAGCTTCAAGATAATATTAGTGAACTTCTCATTATTTTACCACCTAGGGTCTCTTAAGCTTTGTATCTTTCATCTAGTTAAACATTGCCCCTTGTAGATGGAATAACAAGGCTATTAACTTGTGACTTGACATTATGACTCTGAAGGCAAGGCTGTAATCTATACATTGGTTCCCCAAGCAATGTAATCACACATCTTTTCAATGTAGTTTTGTTTGTTTGTTTGTTTTTGTTTATTAACACTCTGGGACTCTTTTCCCAAGGACTGGAGATCTAAAATGCATCTGGATCAAAGCACTGTCTAGAAATTTTTACCATTCCTCCATCTTATTGACTGTTCCTCAACTGTTTCACCTCAAATTTCCAACTCCTCATTCACTGATAGGCTTTTTAAAAAATTTTTAAGTCACACTTTCTTTTTTTTTATTGTTTATTCATTTATTCATATGTTCATACATTGTTTGGGACATCTCTCCAGCCTCCCCTGCACCCCTCCCTCCCCCTCACCCCCCCTGGTTCCAGACCACTGATAGTCTTGCTTCTTTTATTATTATTATTTTCATTATTGTTGTTGTGCTGAGTGAGGGCACACTGGAATATTTACAAAGCTCTTACAATGTATCAAATATCTCATCCTTGAATTGAACCCCTCCAACTGCTTTCTTTCATCCCCTCTCCCCCAACTCCTGAAAGTTTCAACAGGTACCATTTTTGCATTTACTTATATGTGTATACATTATTTGCTCCATATTCATCCTCCTGTACTCCTACCCCTTTCCCTGCAACCAATACTGTACTGTTTTTATTGCTATGGCTCTGGAGTATAGTTTGAAGTCAGGTATTGTGGTACCTCCAGCATTGCTGTTTTTGCTGAGTATTGCCTGGCAATACTCTTGTATTTCCAAATGAACTTTAGGTTAGATTTTTCAATCTCTGTGATGAATATCACTGGGATTATGATGGGAGTTGCATTGAACATGTAGATTGCTTTTGGTAGTACAGCCATTTTTATTATGTTGATTCTGCCAATCCATAAACATGGGAGATCTTTCCTTCTTCTGTAGTCATCCTCAATTTCATTTTTCAATGGCTTGTAGTTCTCCTTGTAGAGGTCATTCACATCCTTTGTTAAGTTTATTCCTAAGTATTTGATTTTTTTGAGGCTATTTGTTTTCCTATATTCCTTCTCAACTTGCTCATTGTTGGTGTATAGAAAGACTACCAATTTTTGTAAATTGATTTTTTATATACTGTTACTTTGCTGAAGCTGTTTATGGTGTCTAAGATTTTTTTTGGTGGAAGTTTTTGGATCTTTTATGTAGAAGATCATGTCATCAACAAATAAGAATAATCTGATTACTTCTTTACCTATTTGTATTCCTTTTATTTCTTCTTCTTGTCTTATTGCTGTGGTTAGGAATTCCAGGACTATGTTGAATAGGAGTGGAGAGAGTGGGAACACTTGTCTTATTCCTGACTTTAAGGGAAATGGTTTCAGTTTTCCCCCATTAACTATGACATTAACTATAGGTTTGTCATATATACCTTTTATAATGTTGAGATGCATTCCTTTTATTCTTATTTTCCTCAGAACTTTTAACATGAAATGGTGTTCAATCTTATCAAAGGCTTGTTCTGCATCTATTGAGATGATCAAGTGGTTTTTGTCTTTGCTTTTACTAATGTGCAATATTGCATTTAATGATTTGCAAATGTTGAATCATCCCTGCATCCCTGGGATGAAGCTAACTTGGTCATAGTATGTGATCTCTCATATATGTTTCTAGATTTGGTTTGCCATTATTTTATTGAGGATTTTGCAACAATGTTCATTAAGGTCAATGTTCATTGGCCTATTGTCTCCTTTTTGAATGTTTCCTTCTCTGGTTCTGAGATGAGTGTAATACTGGCTTAATAAAATGAGTTTGACAGTGTTCCTTCCTTTTCTATTACATGGAAAAGTCTAATGAGTGTTGGTAGCAGTTCTTCTTTAAAGGTAAGGTCTAATTCAGTGGGGAATCCATCAGGTGCTGGATTTTCTTTTTTGGGAGACTCTTTATTGCTTTTTCAATTTCATTGTGTGTTATAGATCTGTTTAGGTGATTAATACCCACTTGATTCAGTTTTGGATGGTCTATGTGTCTAGAAATTTGTCCATTTCTTCTACATTTTCCAATGTATATGAACATAGGTTCTCAAATTAGTCCCTGATGATTCCCTGGATTTCCTTGGTGTTTGTGGTTATCTCTTCATTTTCATTTCTGATTTTACTAATTTGGGTCTTCTCCTTCATCATTTTACTCAGAATTGCCAGGGATTTGTCAATATTATTTATTTTTTCAAAGAACCAGCCTTTTGCTTTGTTGATTCTTTGTATTTTTTTTGGGGGGGGGGTTGTTGCTATTTCATTGATTTCAGCCTTTATTTTTATTATTTCTGCTTCTTTTGGTTTTAGCTTGTTTGTTTTTCTAGGAGTTTGAGATATAACATTAGGTCATTTATTTGAGATCTTTCTGTATTTTTAATGTATTGACTCATGGCTATAAACTTTCCTCTTAGGACTGGCTTTGCTGTGTCCCATGGTTTGTGATGGGTTGTGTTTTCATTTTCATTAAATTCCTGGAACTATTTGACTTCCTCCCTTTTTTCTTCTATGACCCACTGATTGTTGACCAATGTGCTGTTCAGCTTCCAATTGTTTGAGTATTTTCTGCTGCTGCTTTTGTTGCTGTGTTCTAGATTTCAGTTTTCTTATATGTGTTGAGAGTTGCTTTGTACCCTAAGACATGGTTGATTTTGGAGAAAGTTTCATTGGTTGCTGTTAAGAATATACATTGTGCTGTTTCAGAGTGGAATATTCTGTAGACATCTGTCAGGGCCATTTGATCTAAGGTGTCATTTTATTCTAAGATTCCTTTGTTGATTTTTTTTGTCAGTGTGACCCATCTCTTGGTGTTGGAGTTGTGTTATTTTTTCAATGACATAATAATAATAACACATTTTTTCAATGGATCATCTTGGGTGGTTGTAAAGAAAACATGGTTGCATCTTTCTGCAATCAGTTCCCTCAGACAAAAACATAAAGGCTTTCTTCACTTTAATCCATTTGTTATTAAATTCTACTCTAATCAAAAGTTACTTATTGGTGAAAACTGCTTTGATTGCCTGTGAACCAATGTGACCTATTTTCCAAATGCGCCAAGATTAATATGGTTTATTAGGAGATACATCCCAAAGTCTGCAAATTTGTTGCAAAGCATACTCTGTTCTGAATTCAGACCTCAAAAGATTTAGTTAAAGAATTTGGACTTGAACAATAGACAAGTATAAATTCATTAACCTTTCAAGTTTCCCTTCTTATATTCAAGGTACATATTCATCTCTCTTTGTTATTATGAAATATGTGGTATCTTGTCTTAAAAGAAACAAGTTCATGTACTTTCCATGAACAGAATTTTAAATGTTTTCCATCAATCAATGAACTAATAGAGAGTGAGAACATTTTTTTAAATATATTTTTCATATCTCCCTTGGACAGGATCAAGTATTTGGCATGAAACAACTATGATATGAATGAATTTATGGAAGGAGAGAATGAAGTAAGAATGTAAGAATGGGTTTTGCTCAATCCAATGTATTAACTTTTTAATGATATGATGTCATATATTGATATTATGTTACTAATATATTCATTTATTCATACATTCATCTTTTTATATAATATATATTCATATTATATAAAAAATTCAGATATTGTGTTCCATATGTATAATATGTTTGTGCTTGATACACTATTTTACCTAAAGTAGGAGATTTATTAACACAAGTCTCTATTGCTTTTCCTTATTTTTACTGTGAAAAAAATTGGATATACTGAAAATTTCAAATAGTTTAATTAATATCAGTTTAACCTTGACCAATATTCTGTAATTTCTAACACTTTACCATATTTCACTCATCTTCTTTCTCTTCATATCTTCAGATTAATACATATATCAAAGTGCAGGTATTTGGATGTTTTGGTCCTAGTCATTGAAGCATGAAATGCCAGTGAGTTAGGACAGTCTCTCACAAGTTCATGGACAAAACAGAGTCATTTTACTTCTATCTTGAAACAGCTCTGTAACTATATCCTGGAACATCTGAAATTCTTGCAAGGATTCTTAGCCAAGATAAGAATAGATTGAAAATATGCTTTTTAAAGTTTGAAGCTTCTGTGGTGGATTCAATGACCGGTTTGCTTTTTGATGGCTTATAGTTGTATAACCAGTTAGGCAGCCTGAAAAGAAGTCCATGTGAAAACTTTAGGGATGCTCTTTTTAAATGAAGAATCTTTATGTAAATTTTGCTGGATCTTACACAAGACATGAAATGTGTCCTCTGTGAGACAAAAAGAACCTTACAAAGTTGTACTTGAAAGTCTTCCTGTCTGCTCAGGCTTTGGTGCTTCTCACTCTTTCTTTCATTTCTTTTTCATTACCATGCTCTTTTATTAAAAGATCATGTGAGTGTTCACTGAGCTATCTGCTCACCCAGGACTGTTAAAATATTAACATTCATTTTTACAATGAGTAAAACTAATAATAATTTTATAATATAATAATACTTATACTGTATAATATTTGTTTTAAAGTGTTAGCTCTATTATATTATCAAGTCCATATCCAACCTTTCTAAGATATTTTAAATACTGCTTTATAGATTTTTTAAGAGCATAGTCCCTAATCAATTGTATGCTTCACATTTGCTTGTTAAATCGTTATATTCTTTTGTCTCTTTATCTATAATGATCTCACCACAACTAAAGCTGATATTGATTTTTTGAGATTTCAAATGAGTTATTATTGTGTTGACTATTCTACATCCTGGATTTGTTCAATTGCGTCCAGTGAGTATCAGATAACTTGTCCCTTTATTACATGCATTTCTTGCACACTGGATATTAAATGTAAACTTTTGAATTTCTTAGATTAAATATTTTTACAAAATTTTTTATAAGTGATATATTTTTACTACATCAGAATGTTCCCCTTTCTACCTTTACCCAAACCTAGAAAGGACCTGCTTCACCCTCCTGTCCTTCAGCTTTTGAGTGTATATTGGTAGCTTAAGGAGGTTTCACCTTAGCATTTCTTATGTGTATATATCGTATTTAATCTGATTAGATTACCTCTCACTGTTACTTATTTGTTTTTTATCATCCTATTCTCCTATTATTCAACAGCTTACAGTGCATTGTTCTGAGAAGTCTTCTTACTTCTACAAGGAGAAGAAACTTATACTAAAATATTAATTTGAATAACATATCTTGGAAGGATTCTGAATCTTAACAGAGTATATTATCAGCATTCTAGAATACATTTTATTAATGTTTCCAACATTGTGGCTACCTTTCTGGTCAAACATTAATTAGGTTCCTCTGATGCCATTTTTTAGCTCAGTTTTGATATCTGAGGGCCTTAGTCTCTTTTAGCAAGAATACAGTTTAGATGACAACAACAACAACAAAAAGAAAAACCCACCCTTGCTATTTTTTCTAGTTCTCTACACTGCGTTGCTAACTGGTATAAATCAATAGTATCTTTGCCTAATGTAAGGTTGATTTATTATCTACTTCTTACTGCAATAATCTCTCCCATATTATAATAGTCCTGAATAAAATATTACTTGTAATTTGTAGCAAAGTATCTAGTGTAAATACTTTTCTTTATCAAAATGTGTCTATATGTGTGGAGAAGATGAATGTCAAAGAAATATAAAGTCATACAAATCAACCCCACACACATAAATCAATACCATTCAAACCATTCAGTCCAAAAAATTAAACCCTTTCTGAGGGTTATCATATGAAAGCATAAAAACTAAAGATGAGGTTAACATGTGAGTAAAAACAAGTTTGCAACTTGAAACTTTGTATCAAGAAGAGTCAAACTCACTGACTCTCACCATTACTGGACAATTTGGTAATGACTTTTCTTTTAGCAGAACAGAAGTTTGGAAATTAATTTCAGGAGAAGATGGCAAGTTGAATTAAGGATAATGTTCATATGCTGAGTACAAATTTGTTTTATTGTTTATTTTTAGTTAAAATGTGTTAGTTTTTTAAAAAGCATTAATTGAATTTTCAAGCGATGTTAAAATCAGTTCTCAGGAAATTTGCTTTATATGGACTTAAAGCTGAGAAAAATGTTTGAGATTTTAAGTGACCATCATTGACACAAAAATGTTGCTGGAAATAAGTGATCCATTTAAATACCGATGGGCAGTATCTAAATAGGAAGATTTACACTAGAGAGGAAAGATTGTTAAAAGTGAAAGTTTGCTTATAAAGGCAGCTGAGAATGGATCCTGTGCTCAGAGGAAGAAATTTGTCCTCCATAGAGGGAGGAATAAACCACAATCACAGGATTGGAGTGAAAGGAAATGGTTGCCACTGCAGCAGATAAAGTGACTGATTGCTAGGTAATTGAAGGGCTTTGAATATGATGATTTAGAAGTCTTCTGTATCATTGTAGCAAAGTCATCTTCTTAGGGGGGAAAGAACAGTGTATTAAGGAGATGGCAGAGGCTATTTTAAAGAAGTAGAATCAGTTGCAATTTAAAACCCAGATCAAATCGTAATTATGGCCTTAGAATATCATTTTGTTTGCTTGCATTATGTTCTTCAGCAGTATTTCAGGGCTTAGCAATATGTCAAAATCAGAGTTGTTTTCATTGAAGGAAGAGATTGAGAAAATGGTGTTCAGAAATACAAGATATTAACAGGAATCAGTCAGAGATAAGCTAACTTCTAAATTAAGAGACCAGAGAGTAAATGTTTTTATTTTCTGAACCACAGTATCTCTGGTATAAGTACTTGATAGAGTAGTGGAGAATTAGCCATAGAAAATGCACAAATGTGGCTGGGTTCCAATAAATCTTTATTAAAAAGTAAATAATGGATAGGTTTGGAACAAGATAGAGGCTATCAATTTCTGCTTTAGCTTATTGCCGATAGTATGTTTAAAATATTAATAATGTAATCAAGAATATTGATCTCCAAACATAGCCAAATAGAATCATAGCAGGAGATATTATAAAAAACTAATGCCCCATACCCAACCCCAGAGATACTGGTCCAATTGATCTCACTTTAAGTCAGGTTACTAATGTTTTGTTGTTGTTGTGTTGTCTTGTTTTAACCTCAGGTGATTCTAACATGAACTGAGGTGTGAGAAAAGCCATAAGTAGTTTGTGCTGAAAAGGAGCCCCTGTGGGAATGGGAGAAGGAAGTATGTCAATGTATTGGAAGTTTCCCTGAGTCAGGATGGCAGCAGCAGCAGGGCTTTCTGAAACATCAATGGAAGTGATCAAGGAGTTGTGTGTTGGATTAAAAGACTTCAGAAGAATAACATATTTTTTAACTGTAATAGCTTCCCCATATCCAGAGGGGGTAACTTGCAAGACCCCCCAGTTAGATGCCTAAACCTGGAGATAGTAGAAAATCCTACACATAATGTATTTTTCTATGTGTAAATACCTAAGAAAAAGTTTACTTGATAAATTAGGCAGAATGAGATATTAATGTCAATGGAATAGAATGATTAAAATAATATAGTGTAATAAGAGTTACTCAAATGTTTTCTTTCTCCTGTCTCAAGATGTCTTATTGTGTTATATTCCTCTTTCTACTTCTTGTGATAGTGTGGGATGTGTGATGTCTGCGTATTGAGATGAAGTGAGGTGAACACAGACATAGACAACTACTGACCTTCTTAAAGTACCTCCGAAGGATCATTTGCTTCAGGTGATACTGCACAATTGACCCTTGAAAATGTTGGTGGCTAGATGACAGGAGAGAATGATGTTGATGTTCAAGGATCCCTGATGTTTGAAGGTATTTTTTTGCTGAAAGTTTTGAAAGTAAATACATGTAATCAAACTTGTTTTCTCCAGATATCATGACCAGGTACTGCCTTTGCATTTGTATGAATGCAAGTTCTATTGGATATCTTTTTTCTAGAATAGCTGTTTCATCACAGCTTCTGGATCAACCTCAGCTCTGCTTGGAAGTGTGCATATGGGAAAGAGATCCCTCTACAACATCTTAGTCCTTATATGACCTTTTTGGCTGGATCTAGAAACTCAACTTATATAAGAACTTATTAACAGAAGAAAAATAATGAAAATTATTTATTTACATGTACATAACTATCTTCTCAAGAGAGTGAAATCCAAATGAATGACCAAAGTATAATGCTTTTATACTTTTTGTCAAAAGAACAATAAATGTATAAAGGAATGTCAAGTTGCATGGGTATCTGGTCTAGGGCAATAAGTTCTGGAAACTCTACTAACAGTTATATAAGTGGGGAAGGTAAAGCAGGTAGTATAAAATAAGTGTTACTTCAGACTTTATTAATTAATTTCTAATAATTAATAATTATTATTAATTTTTATCACTTGGTGCTGTGAAGAGTGTTTTCTATCAATGTGGAAGATATTCCCCCATAAAGAATTTCATCAACTTGCTACCCACATGGAAAGACAAGTCAAGTGGCCATTCCTGTAGTTATATTTCCTCAAATAATTTGCACTTGAAATAATTAGTTTGTCAATTTGGCATATTTGAGATGCTCATCTTTAACTCCTGATGTAGCAGCTGCTTCTTCATTTGCAGACACAGTCTCTCCAGTAATTTATATATTTTCGTATCCAAACCTATTCTAGAATCTGTGTAACTATCTATTCCTTGCACTAAATGGCTCGTAGTTCCTTGTTTCAGAGAATCCTTGCTGACATTTTCACATATGCTCAATGCTTTTTGGTATAACACGTTGCTGTCACTCAGAACATTTTTTTCTGTTTATATCTTCCACTCACAATTTTGATGCATTTTGCATCATAACTAAGTGCTTATCACTTACTATGGTTGTAACTTTTATAGTTTGAGGTGTATCGCAAAAGCTAGCACAAATTTTTATGTCTTTCTTCAAAAGTTAATGGACAGATTTGTTATTACTATATATCTTATGAGTTTCTACATTTTTTTCTTTTAAAAATATTTCTCTTTTCTTAGAAAGAACTTTCATATTTCACATGAAGGAAAAAACTTAGCGCTTATCTTTTGCATACATGAATTTCCAGCATCACTGCTCTTCTACTTTGGGGACATTATTAAGTTCAAGCAGTGTGATACTGAAACAGTCAATCTGACAACCAAGAAGACTACAAAGTGAATAATGGATGGGTAGTGTATACAGCACAGATACACTTGACAGAGCAACTTTATTGTGTTACTGAGAATGGTACGTAATTTAAACCTTAATTTGTTCATTTCTGTAGTTTCCCATTTAATATTGTTGGACTGTTGTTGATATGAGTTACTGAAACCACAGAAAGAAAAACTATTAAAAAGGAGTATAACTACATATGTTTCAGGGTTCATAGGTATTCTACAAGTTGACCTATGTGACTCATTTCTCCTGGCATTCACACTAAGTAATCCTCTGCCCTCGAGTCCTAGCTGAACTTATTAATTCACTTCTATAAGACAGACTATCTCAGAAGTGATAGGTGTCACCTATGAGATTAGGTTGTACAAAGAAATGTGTAAAGAACATGGCTTCCATTTTGGAGTCCTTTCTCAATCTTTCTATTTCAAATGGGAGCCATATCTCATGTTGGAGCTGACCTATAGAAAATCTCAAGTAGCAAAGAGCCATAGTCACCAGTTAACAATGAACAATGATCTAAAACCTTCCAACAGTCACATGAGTGACCTTGGAAGGGTATCTTTAGATGACTTTTGAATACCTATTTATGAGAGACCCCTAGATACTGAATATTACTAATCCATACTAGGATTCATAACTCATAGAAGCTGACATAATGAATATTTGCTGTTTTAATTACCAAAGCTTGGGGGGTAATATTTAAAGCATCAATAAGTAACTAACATAGAGGACATTCTTGAGAGGAGAAGGTTTAACCAAAAAGAAAATAAAGGTCACATAAGTTATGAGTATCATCCCATATGACTACTGGTCTTAGAAATTCAAAGGTGGGAAGAGAAGGAAAAATAAACCAATAACTTTGTTAATAAAAATCTAACTAATAAACTCCTCCAAGACAGTAAATGCTTATATATGCATCAGCGAATGGGTGATTTGACTCTTGAGCAGAAAAATATAATTTTCTACAAAAGTATGAGGATCAAGTAAGACAGAATTTCTACCTGTGGATTCTGATATGTAAGATATATGGAGGATAAAAACACTATAATATAAAGTACTGAACATAGGGCACAATCTATTCATGATGGAAGTCTTTGTGAATTTAAGAGGGAGTGAATGTCTGCTGCCTTGATTGATTGATTGTTTGACTTGCAGGCATCAGGAAGTATTACAGTTCAGATCTGGAACATCCCCAAAGGATCATGAGTTGAAAGTTTTGTTCCTAGCTGGTAGTTATATTGGGAAGTGTATTCGTATGTGGAGGGGGGCTACATGGTATAAGTAGATCACTGGAGGCATGACAGACTTGAAGGATATAATGAAGCTCTAACCCCTTCCTTTTTCTCTTCTTGCTTCTTGTCCACCACAAGTTAAACACTTTCCTCCACCACACACTTACTGCCTTGTCACAGAACTAAACAGCCAGGCCAAGTGATCATGGAGTGAGTCTCTGAAACCAAGAGCCAAGATAAATCCTTCCTGCTTTTAAGCTGATTTTCTCAGGGGGTATTTTGGCACAGCGACAGAAATAAACACTGGGTGCAATTTGACTTATTTGGGTGAGCACATTAGAAATGCTTTGTATCATTACTCCCTAATATCCTGCAATATAGCTAAGGTAATAGTACATTTTTATTTACTTCAGAAAGAATAATGAGGAAGCTTTAATGGTTTTATTAAATTGGTAGAGTAAATAATCAGTGTTAGAAACCCAAGCCTTCAACATATTATTTTAATACTTTCAAAATGATTCCAGAAGAAAGTTGAAAAAATTAGGTATTTATA